>NC_136914.1:104506717-104626717 GCF_949752795.1 Hyperoodon ampullatus
GTTTTACCCAGAACAGTGGAGACACCACACAATCCTACTGTTTTTATTTGACTTTCTGATATATGCACATTCTACCAATACTCTCCACCCTTGGCTGACTGAAGAGTAAGGAAACACTGAAGGAAAAAGGAACTATTGGTAACAGTATCTTCCCCCTTCCTTCTCTGTCTTCATTTTCTGCATAAGTGGTTAGTGGCCTCCAAAAGTTACCTGTCTTGTTACTTGCCTTGAGTCTCACTGAATCCTCATGCACCAATGGTCCACCAGAATTCTGTGGTCATGGGGCTTTATGAATGTTATGTGTGAATTGTGCAGAAAGGAAACATGCATACTGTATGTACCTCTTCTGACCATGATCTTACTGCATTCTCTCATCACCCTTCACATACAAAACAGAAGTTTAATGAGAAAATTAAAAATTTCAAGATGGCAAAAGCAGCATATTAAAACCAAGAGAGAGTTCTTCTGAACATGGGAACAGCCAACCTGGCTCCATTAGCTCAGAAACTCTCAGACTGGTTCATTTTTGTGCTAATGACCAAATAATGCCTGGACATACAGAAAATTAAGAAGTCTTTTTGAATAAGTAAATAAATTAACATTTATGGTAAGACATATACTACATGAATTATTTGCAAAGCACCTGATAAGGCTTAAGTTAGCTATTAATAGTGTTATTATTGTTAGTAGTATTATCATTATTACATATTAGATAATTGCTAAGTTACTTCTTGAAAATGAACAATATGTCTTGGATTAAAGATTTTTTGTGCATCCACTCTAAGCATACGATTAGTTGATGTGGGTTGAAGGTGGGAAAATACAAATGAATTAATTAGATTTCCTACTAGCTTCTCAAGTAGAAGTTCTGGTGAAATAGTAGGTTGAATTTAGTGGTAAAAATAATATTTTGGGGTTCAATACAGTTTACTTACCTACATGTACATTGTTCTCAGTTACAATAAATAAATATCATAACTTACCTATATTAGGTTTCTGAAAAATATTAGCACTTCATTTTACTATGTAATTCAAGACTTAGAATTAGAAGTGATAATGCACTGCTGAGATCATCTTCCAATTCTGTCCCCAAATGCTTTTCCATAAAGAGATAATCTAAAATCTTCCCCTTTCATGGAAAATGTCCAAGGCTCAAAGCACAAGCACAGTTAATATTAGCATTAGATGGGGAGCAGTTATGCTGACATCTTCCAATTTTAAATAATTGAAGAGCCTAGATTCCCTTTATAAGCTTGTTTCACAGAAGATAGAATTAAATATCTCAATCTCTGTGCTTACATTTTTTCTAGAATAAGAACAAATTAGGTTCTAAATAATAAATACATTAATATTTTCAGATTATCTCTATGGAGGATGAGTCAGAGCAATTGGAGTGAGAGGGAGTCAAGAAGGTATAAGACATTTTACCTGCATTCATATGATTTTTTTTTTTTTTTTTTTTTTTGCGGTACACAGGCCTCTCACTGTTGTGGCCTCTCCCGTTGTGGAGCACAGGCTCCAGTCGTGCAGGCTCAGCAGCCATGGCTCACAGGCCCAGCCACTCTATGCCATATGGGATCTTCCCGGAGCAGGGCGCGAACCCATGTCCCCTGCATCAGCAGGCGGACTCTCAACTACTCTGACACCAGGGAAGCCCTCATAAGATTTTTTAAAAGACTGTAATGAGATATTTCAAGACAGTGTTTATTTAATAGCCAGTGAATAGTATTTAACTTAAGGTTTGGCCACTGTATCAAAGGATGAAGATGTAATAAACAAAACAAAAATATGCCTACTTAAAAACAAGTTTACATTTCCCTCAGACGACAGTCTGAGTGTAAGCATCCCAATAATGATGTGGAAGTTGTGCAAAATTAAAGAAAAATATCAGGGGTGGAGGAGAGTGCTCAACAGAAAACTTTGCATTGTCTGTAGTGTACCCTTCAGGGTGATCTGATACTGATTCTGTGTGAGGTAATTTGCAACTCTGTTAATTGTAGATAACTGATAGCAGTGAAAAATGATTCGTCTTTATATACTGATAAATTAATTCAGTGTCAACAGACAAACTATACTTTCCTACTTTTGCCCATATTTTCATATTCACTTCAATATTCACTATAATATTTGGATGTCCTGTTCTTCAGATTCTCCATTGAACTGATTGCTAATGCCTTACCATTTTCCTCATTAATGATTTAAATAAAATCTTAAATACATGTTAATTTTTACATCTGTAAGAGAGTCGTGATTGTACCTTTAAAAGTGTTATCTTTTAACAGGACTCAGTATCCCTCTATAATTTTACTTGTTGCCATGTGGTTGCCACCCACAACATATAGCTTCCATGTCATAATCTAAAATGTCTGTTTCAGCTCCTACTCTCCTGTCCACATTCCATCCAGCAGGGCTTGGAGAAAGCAACAGAGAGGGCAAGCCTCTTTCCTTTCTAGAGGTAGTATACTTCATGTCCACTCACTCCTCATTGTCCAAAATTAAGTCAAACAGATTACTTACTGGCAATAGGGCTGGGATACGTTGTGTTTGCCAGCTCAGTCCTGTGCCCAGAATCAAACTTTGAATTCTAATTACTAAAGGAAAAAGGGAGCTACAGACATTGGCCAATAACTGTCCGTCTCTGCCATAAGTAATTATGTGGGGTGACCAAGATGGCGTTAATGTTCTCTTTGGTTTCACTAATCTTCAGACAGTCTTCTCCCTAACTCTAGGCAACTGATTCCCCTTTTCTTAGAGTACTTAATTTAGAAAATGTATAACTGTAAATTCTTTCTCTAACCCTTTAGATATAAACCTCTTTAAAAGACTCTTGCCTGATCTAAAAGCCAAAAATATCTTTCTCTAGGATGTAGGAACCATCCCTTTGAACTATAATCATCAAGCAAAATAGATCCCTTATCTCCCAGTCTCTGTGAAAGGGTAAGGATCTTCAATGGACCAGCAATGTGAACAAACACAGATAGCTTAATCATAGAGAAAAGTATCTGCAAACCAGAACTAACTCAATGAGATCCACAGGTCCCACTGATCTTTCTAACTCTTATCATTCTCCAGTACTTTTACACTAGTTTAACCTCTGTTGTTTAGTGAAGTTGAGCTCAGACTGTGTTTTGGTCTCTTTATCCCATTGTGGTTGCCTTGAATAAAGTCTTCCTTCCCTGTTTTAACACTATCCAGTGTAATTTTTGCTTTGATAGGAGATTTGGAGAGAGCCGGCTATCTGGGAAGATATCTTCATGGAGAAGGGATTGATTTGTGTCTTAAAAGTTTAGTAGGACTTTCATAAATGGAAGGGTACAGAGATTCATGTTCCAGATTAAAAAATAGTGTGCAATCCAGTGCAGAGAGAGTTTCTTCTGACACAAAGATTCAACTATATAAAGTTCAAATAAACTCAGATGCAGGAATGTTAATAAGTGCAGTAGCCTAGTGTAAAACAAATGAAGTGTGGGGGACTGTGAACTCAACAGCTCATGCCCCTTCTGAGGAGGCAGCCCTGTTCAGTCTCATCTGGTTGCTGCTATGTGGTTAGATTTCTTAATTTTTGTAAATAAACTGGAAAATAAACTTTTATTTTGAACCTCAATTTTATCTATGTAAAATCAGTTCAAAGTTAGAAAATCATGTGGGGGCTACCACCAACCACTAAGCTATTTAAAATTTGCTTTACTTTGTGTCTCTTTCAATAAAAAGAGCTAATATTTGAGGCTTTAAATAACAGAAAGAGAGGTGTGCTTATTTGGGAAGTGAATTACTTCCAAATTTAGTCATTGTGGCAAGTTAATTTTTCTGAGTCTTTGTTCCCTCATGTGAAATCCAGATAATAACTATTATTTAGGGTTGTTTGGTTGATGTTGAGACAATAAACACAAAAGTGTTTGGTAAATGATAAAATGTTATTCAAAATATGAGTTACAGAAAAGTATAAACATAGAAATAAGGCATGGAAACACAGCCACTTGTCCAATGACCTTACAAAAGCCATATAATATCCTCCTTGCAAAATGAATATAAAAACAGTATTTCATAGGGCTATACTAAAGATTAAACAAGATAATCCATAGAAGGTTTTCAGCATGGTTTATATTAAGTATGTAACAAAAGCCTGTAACTATCAGTAGGAATAGGAATAGAACATAGCATAAACTCTGATCCCTCTCAGTCAGCCAGGAATAATGGCACCTGCTTGAGAATAGCTAAAGTGGGAAAAAAGCAAACAAACAAAAAAATAATACCACAAAGGTTGCCAATTATCCTGTGGAATATTAATGCTCATTTTACGCTGATGCTGTTATAATGTTATTTGGGAATCCAGAGCTTTCCTTTACGCACATAATGAATATTCTTTCTCATGCTCTACTTCTTCAACCCTGACAATTACTAAGTTAATTACTTCAAACTGAAGCTCATACCAATTTTTAACCCTTTAAGTTTGTACTCACTGTGGAATTTAAACGTGGTCCTCTAAGTATTTTCACTATTGATTTATGAATGTAAATAAAATGCCTATATGATCAAATGTCTTGTGAACATAATTATGTAGCAGATATAGGAAGATTTGAAAATGCAGGTCCTACAAAAATTTAGTTTGATCAAAAGCTGTCAACACAATGTACTTGATATTGACATTCTTTGTCCTCTGTAGTCACACAACAATGCAAACTTAAAATATAACTTTGAGGAATATGAAACTTGGCTGAAAAATACTAGGGATCCACTAAATTAATATAAAGATATAAAACTTAATATTCAGACAAACTTTTGGCATTACTTAGTGACTTTCATCTTGGGTGTCAACTGAGTAGAGAGATACACGTATGAACAAGAAAATGTCTATTAAAACAAAACACCACAGCTTTTGATGGCTGATAATAAAAAGAGCAGGAGATTTTAATAAACTTATACCAAAAAAAGTCAAATAACATCTCCAAAATACTTTGGTTAATAATCTTGACTCTTTGAAAACAATTACAGTGATTAACACACTTTTAATAAAACTAAGGGAAAATAAAGTGGAAAATTTGCAAGAAATTGATTTCCTATTTTTTAATCTCACCACATTTTCTAATCTCACTAGGATGGATATATCTCACCTGGTGAAGTGAATGCTGTCACTGATTTTCATGACCTTGAAAACACATCACTTATGCTTTAACAACACAGCATCACAAAAGGCTACTGTACTACCATAAGCGCAAAATGAAAACATAGAGACAGTTTATTTACATAAAAAACATCTTCCATACAATGGAGTATTAGTTCATCATAAAAAGGAATAAAAGTCTGACACATGCTACAATATAAATCTTAAGACATTAAGTGAAATCAGATAGCCATAATAGGACAAAAATTGCATGATTCCAACTCCATGAAGTACCTAAAGTAGTCAAATTCATAGAGACAAAATGTGGAACGGTAGTTGCCAGGGGCTGGGAAGAAAGGGATTTTTTGTTTAATGGATACAGGGTTTCAGTTTGAGTAGATAAAGAAATTCTGAAAATGGGTGTGATAGATGTACAACAATGTTGAATGTGCTTAAAGACACAGATATAAATACTTCCCAAATAGTTAAAATGATAAACTTTGTTATGAATATTTTACCACAGTAAAAGAAAAGACATATTCCAAAATCCTTTTAGAGTAAGTGTAAGTTGTCAAGGATCATGGCAAGAAGATATACTTTGAAATGAGGTTATCAATCTAAAACATGAGAGTAAAAAAAGCAAAACAAACCAAATTTTCTTATTCTAGGTTCTCTTCAAAGTTTTTGACTTTGGTTTTAATTACTTTTATTCTGAAGAAATGATTTTTTAAATGTCTCTATTTCTCATTCTTCAATATTACACAAGATGACTATACTATCCATACAAAAGTTTTTATATTTTCTGAGCAAAGAAATAAACTCCCTAGCTTGAAACATTTTTTTTTTAAATGGAAGGACTAAATAAATGTAAAGTCCAATATAAAACTCCTGAAGGAAATTTAGTACTCACATAGATTCTATTTAAATGTGGTGAGATTAGAAAAATAGGAAAATAATTTCTTGTAAATTGTCCATTTTATTTTCCCTTAGGTTTTATTAAAAATTTGTTTGTCAGTGTAATTGTTTTCAAAGAGTCAAGATTATCTTCTGAAGTTTGTCTTCTGGTAGAAACACAATGCACTTTCAGAATTACCAGCTTCTATAATATTCATGTGCATGATATCTAGGACAGAAGTACACCAAATTCTGGTATTTCCCATCTCATTGTCAAAATTATATTAATTCAAACACCAAATAAATATGACCTGCCAATACCAGAGAATTTTAGCAACAGACATAAGACTAAAAGAACAATCTTACAACTTCCAGTCCTGTGTTTTCCTCATTATAATACTAAATATGTTCTTAATCAGTTCCCATCCCAGATCTATTTAGCAAATATATATTACCTTACCTATTTTGAAATATACACCAAAGTATACACATATTTTCAATCAATTATCCACGATCCCATACATTATCAAAATCTCTCTGAATATGTAAAGATTTTTTCCTATGTTTACAATAATATTTTGATGCCAAATGCTGATCTGAAGTGAAAATAAGCTATTTATAGTCCCACATATTGTGACTATTCATATCTTCCACAGCATCAGTATAAATGACTATAGGTTGCTGCCCCAGATTCTGGTGGGAGTGTTACATAATAAACATGTACACAACCTTATCTTTGTTAAAAAAATGGAATTCTGAAGTCCATCTTATTTTATATATTTTGAAAGGATTTCAGACCTGTACTAAAACTAATTTCTACATATTAGAGGCTATCAAAAAATACCCAATTATATTCACAGGGTGGGGCCACACAAGTTGTGACTAAGTCTGTAAATTATTTCTTTTCACTTAGAGATTAAATTTTGTTCCATTTATTGCATAAACAATATATTATTTCTAGATTCTTGTACAGTTTAGATAGGTATTTATTTTGTTGTTTTATTTTATCATTGATTTTGGTTTAACAATATGAGGAAATTCAGTTTCTTAGTTCATTTCTACTCTTAAGCTTTCATCAAATCTAATCCTGATATAAACATAAATCCCAGAATTACAGACTGTTTTACATGAAGAAAAAAAGACTACTTTGTTTTTTTAACTACAATAGATTAAAGGCAATAGATAAAAATAAAGTGTTATAAAAATATAACATGAGACTAACAAAGATACTAATAGTCCCCATTTCCCAATTGCTTGGATAAGAAAACAGGTGTAACTAAAGTTAATAGGACCATTAACTGAGAACAACAAGAAACCTTTTAGAGTACTTTCTCATGTTTTACATATCCCCAAACAACACTATCTTTATTATGTACCACGAGGAAATTGAAAAGGTAAATAAATGGAATAATGTGCCCAGCTTCACAGAATCATCCTGAGACCTCTTGGGAAGATGAGCCTTTGTAATACATATCCCTCTTCCCATATACAGACAGATAATCTTTTCCCTAAAATTGATTAAATTACAGAAGAATGTTCTCTCGTGATATGAAGTCTTATTTGACTACTAAAATATAATCAAGTAGGGCTTCCCTGGTGGCGCAGTTGTTGAGAGTCTGCCTGCTGATGCAAGGGACACAGGTTCGTGCCCCAGGCTGGGAAGATCCCACATGCCACAGAGCGGCTAGGCCGGTGAGCCATGGCCACTGGGCCTGCACATCCAGAGCCTGTGCTCCACAACGGGAGAGGCCACAGCAGTGAGAGGCCCGTGTACCACACAAAAAAAAAATAAATAAAAAATAATAATAATAATAAAATTTTATATATATATATATATATATATATATATATATATATATATATATAATCAAGTAAAATTCAGTTGGATAAACTTATTATGATTTTTCCCACAATAAATAAATAGTAAAAAGGACAATATACTAGAGACAATCTATCTGGATTAAAGGAAAGCTTTTGTCTCTTATACAAAGCTATTGATCTGCAATGACAGCACTGTGGTAGACAAGAAGAGATCTATTGAAATGGATGGGAAATAGGCTCGAGTCTGGATACAGACATTGTCAATAAAAAGATTAACAAACAAGTAAACAACCTTCACCCCTCCAAAAGAAAAAAATCTTGATAGATCAGGAGGCAGGGGACATCCAAGGAGAAGAGGCAATATTAGGTAGGATCATCTTTGCTATTCTTTGACTTTGAGAAATACCTTCCAAACAGAAAAGAATATACCAAATAATTAGATTAAATCAAAACAATGATTATATATGTGGTTTTATATGTATATAATTATATATAAAATATATAAATATATATTTTTAAATTTAGGTATTTTCATAATTGCTTTTATAAGTAAGGAATTAGTTGGCAGACTTTTACATTTACAATTTGGTTTTATATATCATGATGCTTTAAATAGGTGTAATCAGAAAATCCTAATTCAAAACATCTAAAACACCAACAAAAAATTATTTTCTCACCTGAAGTTCCCAAATTTAGCTTAGATCCCCAGATAATTTGATCAGCAATTCAATAATGTCATCAAAAAACTAAATCCTTTCCATCTTATATTATAACTTTCTCATCATAAGCTTCTTTATTTCTAAGGCTATTTTGCCTTATGGTTGCCCAATATCTGCCAGTATTTTGGGGGTAACAGCCAGATATAAGCAACTGATATCCGAATGATCAAGAAGCCATTCTTTTCTGTGTTTTTCTATTAGGAATAAGAAAATCTTTCTGGGAACATCCAACACACCTTAATTTATGATTCCTTGGACAGAATTAGAACACATGTCCATTCCTATTGTAGTCACTGAGGAGAGAAAAAGAGAGTTTCATTTGACTAGCTACAAAGAGCAATCTGAGATTACGTGGATGCTGGGAGGTCTACCACCATGACTAAGTAAATGCTTTATACTTAAACATAATTTTACATAGTTTTAAAATATTTTATAGCAAACTCCAGATTGTGTTGTTAGAAATACAAAATAACGTGATAAGTTTGGATACATATTTAGTAAGTTTGTAAATTTCAGAGCAAAAGCTTAAGACAACTAAAATAAGTTAAGCATTACTGAAACATATGTAGTTTGAACTATTTTATCCATGTAGAATAGTCATTTATTTTTCATTTGTCACAGGAAAACTAAAATACTCCAAATACCTATTTATTTATATCCTGTCAATGTTCACTCTTATTTTCCTGAATCACATATTTATTCTTTTTTTTTAAACATCTTTAATGGAGTATAACTTCTTTAAAATGGTGTGCTGGTTTCTGCTATATAACAAAGTGAATCAGTTATACATATACATATATCTCCATATCTCTTCCCTCTTGCATCTCCCTCCCTCCCACCCTCCCTATCCTACTCCTCTAGGTGGTCACAAAGCTCTGAGCTGCTCTACCTGTGTATGCAGCTGCTTCCCACTAGCTATCTATGTTATATTTGGTAGTGTATATATGTCCATGACACTCTCTCACTTTGTCCCAGTTTACCCTTCCCCCTCCCCGTGTCCTCAAGTCCATTCTCTAGTAGGTCTGCATCTCTATTCCTGTCTTGCCCCTAGGTTCTTCATGACCTTCCTCTTATTATTATTATTTTTTTAGATTCCATATATATGTGTTAGCATACAGTATTTGTTTTTTTTTTTGTTTTTTTTTTTTTTTTTTTTTTTTGTGGTACGCGGGCCTCTCACTGTTGTGGCCTCTCCCGTTGCGGAGCACAGGCTCCGGATGCGCAGGCTCAGCAGCCATGGCTCACGGGCCCAGCCGCTCCGCGGCATATGGGATCCTCCCAGACCGGGGCACGAACCCGTATCCCCTGCATCGGCAGGCGGACTCTCAACCACTGCGCCACCAGGGAGGCCCCAGTATTTGTTTTTATCCTTCTGACTTACTTCACTATGTATGACAGACTCTAGATCCATCCACCTCACTACAAATAACTCAATTCCATTTCCTTTTATGGCTGAGTAATATTCTATTGTATATATGTGCCACAACTTCTTTATCTATTCATCAGTCGATGGACATTTAGGTTGTGTCCATGTCCTGGCTATTGTAAATAGAGTTGCAATGAACATTATGCTACATGACTCTTTTTGAATTATGGTTTTCTCAAGGTATATACCCAGTAGTGGGATTCCTGGGTCATATGGTAGTTCTATTTTTAGTTTTTTAAGGAACCTACATACTGTTCTCCATCGTGGTTTTATCGATTTACATTACCACCAATAGTGCAAGAGGGTTCCCTTTTCTCCACACCCTGTCCAGCATATACTGTTTGTAGATTTTTTGATGATGGCCATTCTGACCAGTGTGAGATGATGTCTCATTGTAGTTTTGATTTGTATTTCTCTAACGATTAATGATGTTGAGCATCCTTTCATGTGTTTGTTGGCAATCTGTATATCTTCTTTGGAGAAATATCTATTTAGGTCTTCTGCCCATTTTTGGATTGGGTTGTTTGTTTTTTTGATATTGAGCTGCATGAGCTGCTTGTAAATTTTGGAGATTAATCCTTTGTCACCTGCTTCATTTGCAAATAATTTCTCCCATTCTGAGGGTTGTCTTTGCATCTTGTTTATGGTTTCCTTTGCTGTGCAAAAGCTTTTAAGTTTCATTAGGCCCCATTTGTTTATTTTTGTTTTTATTTCCATTTCTCTATGAGGTGGGTCAAAAAGGATATTGCTGTGATTTATGTCATAGAGTGTTCTGCCTATGTTTTCCTCTAATAGTTTTATGGTGTCTAGCCTTACATTTAGGTCTTTAATCCATTTTGAGTTTATTTTTGTGTATGGTGTTAGGAAGTGTTCTAATTTCATTCTTTTACAAGTAGCTGTCCAGTTTTTCAAGCATCAATTATTGAAGAGGCTGTCTTTTCTCCATTGTATATTCTTGCCTCCCTTATCAAAGATAAGGTGAACAAATGTGCGTGGGTTTATCTCTGGACTTTCTATCCTGTTCCACTGATCTATATTTCTGTTTTTGTGCCAGTACCATATTGTCTTGATTACCATAGCTTTGTAGTATAGTCTGAAGTCAGGGACCCTGATTCCTCCAGCTCCCTTTTTCTTTCTCAAGATTGCTTTGGCTATTCAGGGTCTTTTGTGTTTTCATACAAATTTTGAAAAATTTTGATCTAGTTCTGTGAATAATGTCAGTGGTAGCTTATTAGGGATTGCATTGAATCTATAGATTTCTTTGGGTAGTATAGTCATTTTCACAAGATTGATTCTTCCAATCCAAGAACATAATATATCTCTCCATCTGTTTGTATCATCTTTGATATCTTTCATCAGTGTCTTATAATTTTCTGCATACAGGTCTTTTGTCTCCTTAGGGAGGTTTATTCCTAGGTATTTTATTCTTTTGGTTGCAATGGTAAATGGGAGTGTTTCCTTCATTTCACTTTCAGAATTTTCATCATTAGTGTATAGGAATGCAAGAGATTTCTGTGCATTAACTTTGTATCCTGCTGCTTTACCAAATTCCTTGATTAGCTCTAGTAGCTTTCTGGTAGCATCTTTAGGATTCTCTGTGTATAGTATCATGGCATCTGCAAACAATGACAGCTTTAATTCTTCTTTTCTGATTTGGATTCCTTTTATTTCTTCTTCTTCTCTGATCGCTGTGTCTAAAATTTCCAAAACTATGTTGAATAATAGTGGTAAGAGTGGGCAACCTTGTCTTGTTCCAGATCTTAGTGGAAAAGATTTCAGTTTTTCACCATTGAGGATGATGTTAGCTGTGGGTTTGTCATTTATGGCCTTTATTATGTTGAGGAAAGTTCCCTCTATGCCTACTTTCTGGAGGGTTTTTATCATAAATGGTTGTTGAATTTTGTCAAAATCCTTCTCTGCAGCTACTGAGATGATCATATGGTTTTACTCCTTCAGTTTGTTAATATGGTGTATCACATTGACTGATTTGCATATATTGAAGAATCCTTGCATTCCTGAGATAGACCGCACTTGATCATGGTGTATGATCCTTTTAATGGGCTGTTGGATTCTGTTTGCTAGTATTTTGTTGAGGATTTTTGCATCTATGTTCATCAGTGATATTGGCCTGTAGTTTTCTTTCCTTGTGACATCTTTATCTGGTTTTGGTAGCAGGGTGTTTGTGGCCTCATAGAATGAATTTGGGAGTGTTCCTCCCTCTGCTATATTTTGGAAGAGTTTGAGAAGGATAGGTGTTAGCTCTTCTCTAAATGTTTGATAGAATTCACCTGTGAAGTCATCTGGTCCTGGGCTTTTTTTTTGTTGCAAGGTTTTTAATTACAGTTTCAATTTCAGTGCTTGTGATTGGTCTGTTCATATTTACTATTTTTTCCTGGTTCAGTCTTGGAAGGTTGTGCATTCCTAAGAATTTGTCCATTTCTTCCAGGTTGGCCATTTTATTAGCATATAGTTGCTTGTAATAATCTCTCATGATCCTTTGTATTTCTGCTGTGTCAGTCATTACTTCTCCTTTTTCATTTATAATTCTACTGATTTGAGTCTTCTCCTTTTTTTTTTCTTGATGAGCCTGATTAATGGTTTGTCAATTTTGATTATTCTCAAAGAACAACCTTTTTGTTTTATTGATCTTTGCTATCATTTCCTTCATTTCTTTTTCATTTATTTCTGATCTGATCTTTATGATTTCTTTCCTCAGCTAACTTAGGGGTTTTTTTGTTCTTCTTTCTCTAATTGCTTTAGGTGCAAGTTTGGTTGTTTATTTGAGATATTTCTTGTTTCTTGAGGTAGGAATTTATTGTTATATACTTCCTTCTTAGAACTGCTTTTGCTGCATCCCATATTTTGGGTCATCATGTTTTCATTGTCTTTTGCTTCTAGGTATTTTTTGATTTCCTTTTTGATTTCTTCAGTGGTCACTTGGTTATTTAGTAGTGTATTGTTTAGCCTCCATGTTTTTGTATTTTTTAACAATTTTTTTTCCTGTAATTGATATCTAGTCTCATAGAATTGTGGTCAGAAAAGATACTTGATACAATTTCAATTTTCTTAAATTTACCAAGGCTTGATTTGTGACCCAAGATATGATCTATCCTGGAGAATGTTCCATGAGCACTTGAGAAGAAAGTGTATTCTGTTGTTTTTGGATGGAATGCCCTATAAATATTAATGAAGTCTATATTTTTTAATGTATCATTTTAGGCTTGTGTTTCCATATTTATTTTTATTTTGGATGATTTGTCCATTGCTGAAAGTGGGGTGTTTAAGTCCCCTAATATGATTGTGTTACTGTCGATTTCCCCTTTGATGACTGTTAGTATTTGCCTTAAGTATTGAGGTGCTCCTATGTTGGGTGCATAAATATTTACATTTTTTTATATCTTCTTCTGGGATTGATCATTATGTAGTGTCTTTCTTTGTCTCTTGTAATAGTCTTTGTTTTAAAGTCTCTTTTGTCTGGTATGATAATTGTTACTCCAGCTTTCTTTTGATTTCCGATTGTATGGAATATCTTTTTCCAACCCCTCAATTTTAGTCTGTATGTGTCCCTAGGTCTGAAGTGGGTCTCCTTCAGGCAGCATATATACAAATATTGTTTTTGTGTCCATTAAGGCAGTCTATGTCTTTTGGTTGGAGCATTTAATCCATTTACATTTAAGGTAATTATCGATATGTATGTTCCTATCACCATTTTCTTAATTGTTTTGGGTTTGTTATTGTAGGTCTTTTCGTTCTCTTGTGTTTCCTGCCTAGAGAAGTTCCTGTAGCATTTTTTGTAAAGCTGGCTTGGTGATGCTGAATTCTCTTAGCTTTTGCTTGTTTGTAAAGTTTTTATTTTCTCCATCAATCCTGAATGAGATGCTTGCTGGGTTTCATAATCTTGGTTGTAGTTTTTTCCCTTTCATCACTTTAAATACATCCTCTCACTCCCTTCTGGCTTGCAAAGTTTCAGCTGAAAGATCAGCTGTTAACCTTATGGGGATTCCCTTGTATGTTATTTGTTGTTTTTCCCTCACTTCTTTTAATATTTTTCTTTGTATTTAATTTTTGATAGTTTGAGTAATATGTGTTCTGGTGTGTTTCTCCTTGGATTTATCCTGTATCGGTCTCTCTGTGCTTCCTGGACTTGATTAACTATTTCCTTTCCCATATTAGGGAAGTATTCAAATGTAATCTCTTCAAATATTTTCTCAGTCCCTTTCTTTGTCTCCTCTTCTTCTGGGATCCCTATAATTTGAATGTTGGTGCGTTTAATGTTGTCCCAGAGGTCTCTGAGACCGTCCTCAATTTTTTTCATTCTTTTTTTTTATTCTGCTCTCCAGTAGTTATTTCCACTATTTTATCTTCCAGGTCACTTATCCGTTCCTCTGCCTCAGTTATTCTGCTATTGATCCCTTCTAGAGAATTTTTAATTTCATGTATTGTGTTGTTCACCATTGTTTGTTTGGTCTTTATTTCTTCTAGGTCCTTGTTAAATGTTTCTTGTATTTTCTCCATTCTATTTCCAAGATTTTGGATCATCTTTACTATCATTATTCTGAATTCTTTTTCAGGTAGACTGCCTCTTTCCTCTTCATTTGTTAGGTGTGGTGGGTTTTTACCTTGCTCCTTCATCTGCTGTGTGTTTCTCTGTCTTCTCATTTTGCTTAACTTACTTTGTTTCGTGTCTCCTTTTCGCAGGCTGCAGGTTCGTAATTACCATTGTTTTTGGTGTCTGCCTGCAGTGGCTAAGGTTGTTTCAATTTGTTGTGTAGGCATCCTGGTGGATGGGGACTAGTGCCTGTGGATGAGGCTGGATCTTGTCTTTCTGGTGGGCAGGTCCACGTCTAGTGGTGTGTTTTGGTGTGTCTGTGACCTTATTATGATTTTAGGCAGCTTCTCTGCTAATGGGTGGTGTTGTGTTCTTGTTTTGCTAGTTTTTTGGCATAGGGTGTCCAGCACTGTAGCTTGCTAATTTTTTAGTGGAGCTGTGTCTTGGCATTGAGGAGGAGATCTCTGGGCAATTTTTGCCATTTGATATTACATGGAGCTGGGAGGTCTCTGGTGGACAAATATCCTGAACTTGGCTCTCCCACCTCAGAGGCACAGCCCTGTCACCTGGCTGGAGCACCAAGAGCCTGTCATCCATATGGTTCCCACCAGGTAGGTGGGGAATTTCTTGCCTTTTGGGAGGTCTGAGTTCTTCTATCTGTGTTCATTAGGTGTTCTGTAGGAGTTGTTCCACATGTAGATGTATTTCTGATATATTTGTGGGGAAGAAGGTGTCATCCACGTCTTACTCTTCTGCTGTCTTGAAGCTCCTCCCACATATTTGTTCTTTTTGTTGTTGTTTCAACTTTTAATTAACATTTAACTCTATGATAATCATTGTGCTGACCCAATCAACATTCTGTTTTTCTTTGTAATGCTATGCTTCAATTTGACTATTTCTTTATGTAATCCAAACTCTTTCTACTTTTCCAATTTTATTAACTAATTTCTAAAAGGATATTTTTAAAACTTATAGCCCAAAAACAAAGCAATGAGATTGAAAGCTACATTTCTTTAAAAAACATTCTGTATGTAAGAAGAATGGAACTATAAATGAGGTCAGAAAGTAGTTTCAGTAGTATGTTATTTATCCTATTTATTCTTTGTATGATTTATACTATTTCTGATCTTTTGGAGAAATATGATTCATTGTATCTGTAGATTTATCTGTTCTCAATCATTACCAAGAGAAATTCCTTTTCAGTTCCATTTACTCTTCCTTCTTTTTAAGTACATTTAGGGCATCCCCTGACTTTGCATTTGTTTCTAAAATGTAAATCTCTGGGGCCCGCACATAGCATACGGCATATTCATTATGCACTTAATATGCATTTCTTAAAATCCCCTAATATTTTCTTCTGACAAGTAAGGATTTTCTTATAAAAATAGAGAATCTAAGATTAGCATTCAAAAAGTATGCTTCTGGGTCTGGTATTTCAGTGATTATTTTGAAGCCAGTAAAGCTGATACTCAATCTTGCTGTGTCCTTATTTATTGCAAGGCTGATGTAGGAAGAGCTACTATTAAATTGTAAAGCAAGGTTCTAGTAAAGGATCTATTAATCTCACTGAGGCCTGTCAAAATCCAGAAGCTAATAATCCTATAGACAGCTTGGAAAGCACAGTGCATGTGAGCCCTGGGTGAGGTGTTTGTCTTAATTACCCATTTTAAAGTATCTCTCTATCTTGTTGAATTGCACAAGTCAGATAACCCTATGGCAACATGATCTATGCTCAGCATAGAGAAAAGTAAGTAGAACTTGTAAGACTATTTGTTGCTGTTAACAAAGCTAAACTTCCCAGTAAAATGTCACTGATTTTAATGTAAAGAACACAGAAGTAGGAATCAAAATACTTGAGTTCTGAGAACTCTTTTCTAGTTACTTGCTTTTTGACATAGAATGCCTACTTGTCAGATATTAATTGTTAGCAAAGACTAAAAGTCCATGATGATAAGCTTAGGTTAACAGGGTGAGCATAGGCTATTAGTGTAAACCAGAAGTAGTCATGGCTTCTAAACTATTGGGATTATTCTTTCTCTTAATACTGAATAAGATAATTCCAGTGTCCTTCCCAAGTCCTGTGGGAAGCCCACCAACAGGACCACCCTTAGAAATATGGATTATTTGGCAAAAGTTTTTTTTTGGTGAGGGGGGGCCTTGTATCCTTTATTGTCAAATATACTATTCCTGGATAATTTTACATCTCCCATCATTAAAGCAAAATGGTAGTAATGCTGTTATTTTTCACAGTGGCATGCCCTTTGGAACCTGTTTGTAATGAAACAATATAGATCTTCTTGCCTCTGAAGTATCTTAATTTCATGTATTTCATGATGGTTACATCACTACTGACACTGCTCTCTCTGCATAATGCCTGCCATGAATTCTGGCTTCCACTGATGCCTTCAAAGGCTGTTACTGGGCTTCACTGATGACGACCACATATGCAAGTCTTCCACAGAGTATGCAGAAAAATGTGAATATTAATTTATTTTCTGATCATCTTTAAATTTACAGTTTCAAATTTTATAGTGCAAACACAGAATAATGCATCTTCCAACCACGTTTCTCTTAAACTTGAAAAACTTGATACATTTTTTTTCAGAAGTTTAAGCTTTTAACCTACTATTTAGTTGATTGAGAAATGCATCTTGGTCTACCAAGATGGTTTAAATTCAAACTAACATGTAATTTAATCTGCAGAATAAAGGTAACTTTTTTTTTGGACTTAGTGTGTTCATTACTTGTTAAGAACTACTTCTAATTAAAGTCCTATGAGACAATACTCTATGATAGAGGCATTCTATTCCCATTATGTAAGTGAAAAACTGAGGCTTAGAGAGATGTTTATGGGAAAAAAAGTATATCACCGAAGTGGAATAACTAATTTATCTGATAATAATTTATCTGAAAATAATTTAAGGTAAAGTATATGATACTGAATTTCAAAACTTGTCTTGCATTCTTATACCAAATTTCAGATGTTGATATCTGTGATTAATGAATTCAGCATATTTCATCAAATTTATAACATTGAAGTATACTGAAAAGAAAAGGTTATATGTGACAATGTTATAAACTGAATTGTTTCTACCAAAAATTCATATGTTGAGGCCTTAACTCCTATTGTGACTGTATTTGGAGAAAGGTCCTCAAAGAAAGTTATCAAAGTTAAATGAGGTCATAAGAGTGGGGCCCTAATCCAGTAGGACAGGTCTTCATATAAGAAGAGAAAAGTGCATGTGAGGACACAGCAGGAAGGTAGTCATCTGCAAACCAGGAAGAGAGACCTCACCAGAAACAAACCCTGTCAACCCATTGATCTTGGACTTCTATGCCCCAGAACTGTGAAAAAATAAATTCGTCATTTAAGCCACCCAGTCTTTGGTATTAGGTTATGAGCACCTGAACTAATACAGACTATAAAATGACCTTGCACTATTTCACATATTTTGACATTTTTATTGTTAAAGGGTTTTAAACACCCTATGAAAATAAAGTTTCAAATTTTAGTGAGAAAATTCAAATTCTTTGTTCTTATTAATGAGTTTAATACTCATGGTACTTATAAGTTATATCTTGAGAATAAAATAATATAAAAACAGATTAAAACAATATTCTTAGAGTATTTTTAATATCTTACCATGTTCTGCTGAACACATGTTTTCTCTAATTTCACATTATGTTATAGTAATAGATTTGAAATAGTCTTAGAGATATACAGTCAATCTGGTCAGTATTTTTATAATAGGGCAGCAAGGTCCAGGGGAGTTAAGTAATTTGTTAAAGGTCAGAGTTAAGTCCTGGAAATATGGGATTATAACCAGTCTACTATATCTAGTTAGTGTTCCTTCTTGCTGCTTTCTTAAATACTTTCTCCCATTAGAATGTTTTTTTTTTTTTTTATTTAAGAACTGAGAAAACTGAGTTAAGTTTTATGTAGATTCAAAGAGATTTAAAAAAATTATGGCTCCTAGGAGATTTTATAGTGAAACTAATTTGGGAATATCAACATTAATTTTATTTTTCTCTTACAGTCTGCTCTACTGTATGTGACATATACCCACTTATCTCCTGAAACTTGGAACTACATCATTTGAACTATGTGGCCTCTGAGGTTACCACATCAGGAAAGGAGAAAGAAGGGAGAGAAATAATGGTTCCTAATTACACACATCACTTGACCTACACATCACTTTTGCTTTCAGTTTATTGAAAAGAACCAGTCAACTGATTCCAATCTAACTGTAAATGTGCCTGTGAAGATGCCCATAGAGGAGTGCTATGGACTGAATTGAATTCTCCCCAAATTCATATGTTGAAGGCCTACCCCCAATGTAAGGGCATTTGGAGATAGACCAATAAGGAAGTAATTAAGGCTAAATGAAGTCATAAGAATGGGGCCTTGAGCCAGTAGGACTGGTGTCCTTATAAGAAGAGACACAGAGATGTCACTCTCTCCATCTCTACGTCTCTATGTGTGCAAAAAGAAGAGAACATGTAGGTACAGTGAGATGATGGATGCCTACAAGCCAAGAGCAGAGACTTCAGGACGAAACCTACCTTGCCAGCTCCTTAATCTTGGACTTCCCAGCCTCCAGAATTATGAGAAATAAATTATTTTTGTTTAAGCCACACTGTCTGTGCCAGTCTGTTATGGCAGCCCAAACTAATACAGAGGGATAATGAAAACTTTGTTGTGTCTCTCATTTTCCTTTTTTGTTATTGTTTTTGCTATTATTATTTTAGTTTACAATCTCCTTATCCATATTGGAAATCAGATGCAAAGCATACCTTATACTTTGATTAGAAGTTTCCTTTGTCAGAGCAGATATGTCATAAATAAATATACTTTTGTGTTTGGAGAAATTTTGCATCATATGGATGTGACTTTGGCTCAGGAGAGCCAGTACAGTTTATGGGTTAAGAACACGGACTCTGAAAGCATCTGTCAGATTTGAACTCTAACTCTCCCATCTTCTGATGGAAAAAAATCACCTTATCTCTTTGTTGCATCAGTTTTCTCATCTTAAAGTATGGATAATAATTATCTTAAGTCATAGGTTTGTTATGCAAGTTGACTTAATTAATACGTGTAAAGTATGTAGAACAATGCCTGACACAGAGTAAGTGTTATTCATGTGTTAGTCACTAAATAAAAATAAACAAGGGATTCGTTAGAGAAATTTAGAGGTGGAAACTTCTTTATAGATTGACTAAAGGTACAAAGGCACCTTCATTTTTAATATGAGTCTCATTATCTTGATTTTTAATTTTGCATTTCTGAACATTTATAACACCTTAGAGAATAGTAAACTCCATGACGGGCTCCACATAAAAAGATATTTGACAGCCAAGTAAGTTTGAGGAATTTTGAATGTTAAATCAGGTGACAAAGAAGTCATTCAGAAGAGAAACTGTTTAAATTTGTTTAGCCAAGAGATTTCCTAACTTATTCTGAATATGAATCTATTTAGCAACACATTTGAGCATCTTAGGAAACTAATGTTCCATGGAACACACTGTGGAAAACGCTGTCATAGAAAGAACCTACCACCTATTATAAAATAATAAAATATGTTCCTTTAGCTGGAATGTCATGAAGTGGACAGCAAGTTCCCGAGACTAGAAGCTAGACTATCCACTGTGGTTGAAGCACATGTAAAAGCAATAGGGAAATCTAACTGGTGGCAGATGCTTGGGGGGATCTCATTGTGTAGCATATAATAACTGAGGCATATGGTCAGAAGTCAGACTAGACATAAAGGTTCCTTAACATTGAATTGGAACGTTGGGTTATTGTATTTTAAATACTTCCTGCGTAAAGTGAATATTGGCCCTACTAAAGGGATTAAGACAATACACTGAAGCTTCAAGTCCTCACCCATGCACTGTGGTTGGCAAACTTCTTTAAAGTATCAGATAGTAAGTATTGTTGGCTTTGTAGCTATATAGCTTTTATCACAACTACCCACCCAGTATTGCCCTTGTATCAGTGAAAGCAGCCACAGATAATACTTAAATGAATGAACATGATGGTGTTCAAATAGAATTTTTTGATCACTGAAGTTTGAATTTTATGTAATTTTCACATGCCACAACATGTTATTCCTCCTGATTTTGTTTTTCAAAAAATTATAAATATAAAAGCCATTCTTAGCTCGTGGAGTGTACAAAAACAGACAGTGGGCAGGATTTATCCTATAGTTAGCCAAATCCTCTTTTTAAAATACAAAAGTTGAGTTATGACAACATCTAATAGGTCTTATATCAGAAACTAATTTTAATATTAAAAGATTCTACTTTGAACAGTGAAACTGACTTAAGATCAGGTTATTGACCATTAGCTTCAGAGCACAAACATCAGATATGATTCAGTCATTTTTTTAAAGAGGAGATAACCCTGCCATTGAGAACTACATTAATACTCATACAGATAATGGCTAAATTAAAAATAAATTTAAGAGAAAAATGTGGTGAATGGGATAATATTTGAAAAAGACATACTAGTTCCTGTATGTGTAAAATTTACTGAAATTTTCAGAGTACAGTAGTGCCAACTGGGAGAAACGTATCCCTTAAGAAGAGTCATTTCTGATATGAAAAGTGCTCTTTAAATATCACTTGGAACCACCAAAACACTTGCTAGAAATATACATGGTTATTGTGCATCTTAATGGGCTTAATTGAAGAGTTTAATAAATTTAGATCCAGCAGAAGTAATTGAAAAAGTGATTGATAATGCTAATAATATGTTGAAAGCATTAAAGGTCTAGAATTAGCTAATCCTAAGGATATCTTCAGAGATTGTAAGCAATTATGACAGTGGTTATGCCAACTCAAAGCCAAACATCTGGATGCAAAGTGAAACATTCAGTCAATTATTCCAAAGCTTTCATGCTCAGGACAAACATCTGAATGATTCAGTGGAATATTCATTTTTTATTTAAATCGGTAGTACCTATGAATTACATTACAATGGAGGCCCTATTAAAGGAATGAAAATGAGTCAGATTCTCTGAGTTGCCTTTTGTGATAGACACCAATCACTTTATGCTGAAAATTTAGTTATTTGTTTATTGACATAACAATGATGACTATAATACATAATAGAAATAGCAACATTGATAAACTAAATCAACAACCTGTGATCTGTGTTTCCCTGCTGTGTTCTCCAACCCACAATTCTGATCTAGGTGGGTAAAAAATGCCAGTTGAAAACTGAGTCATGAAGTAGCTTTCTCAATGTTACCCAAAGTAAGCGGCAGAGATAAGTCTTCAATTTTATGATTCTTAAATAGACCATATTCTTTCAATATTTGCACTTGTTGCATGGCTTACAAATGGATGAATTCATTATATATCACTTAGCATTTCGCAGGCCTTTTCATAACAAGTAATAGATGAAAGGAATTAAAGAAATTGAGTGACTGAAGGTTACAGAGCTAGTAAATGGCAGGTGCTAGATGCAAGCACAGGTTTTCCTGACCATTATTTAAAACGTCATTTTGTGTAAAATACAGGATGGAATCATGTGATGAAATGTGTGTGATTAATTAATTTATACTTAGAGGAAGCTCCATATTTTAATGTAAAATAATGAAATTACTCATAACATTTAATATATTTTATAACAGATACCAGAAATGACTTATCATAAAGATATAAACTATATGTGACCTATATTTAGAAAAGTGAAAACACTATAAAATGTTAAATATAAGTAGTTTCCAATCAAATCTATCGATTTCCAATCAATTAATTATACCAGCATTTA
The DNA here is from genome assembly GCF_949752795.1 of Hyperoodon ampullatus. Lineage (NCBI taxonomy): Eukaryota > Metazoa > Chordata > Mammalia > Artiodactyla > Ziphiidae > Hyperoodon > Hyperoodon ampullatus. Next base: position 104,529,005 of record NC_136914.1, read on the forward strand.
TAGCTTTAAAAAATATGATCTTTCAAAATTGTTATTGTTATTTTATTCAGCCAGATATCTGCAGAAACTCTTTTGAGTTCAGAATCAGCATTCATCAAAGCATCTAGTACAGTGTGAGCCTTTAATACATGCTTATTGAAGTCAACCAGTAACAAGTCATATGGGAAAATCTGTCATGTATTAAGGAGTATTGCTCTTTATAATGATAAAGTTATAACTTTTGCAGAGCAAACGTTTTAAGCTAACTCTTCAATCTTACCTTATTTAATTCAAATTTTACTGAGTTGGATTAAACAGTGTATTAATCAGAAAAGACTCAATTAAATGTTATCAGTTCTCTAAAATCCATTCCATCTCCACAAAACAAGTATCTGCCACCATCAAAGAAATGTGGCTTGCACAGCCCAAAGAAACTATGCCACCCATGACAATTATTTTGAAGTGGAAGGGAGAAAAAAAAAAAAAAATCTCTGGCCCTTAGAGGCAAAAGATCAAAATGATTGTAAAAATATCTGTATCATTACATTTTATTCCTGCACCATGCATAGATGCATAGACAAAGAAGAAGAAAAGTCTATCCTTGTAAAGAACATATTAACTGCACAAACTCCATATTAAAAACTGGTATAAAAAATGTCTTCACTTAGGATTTATTTATTGGTTTATATTTAGGTCTAATTGACAGACTAATAAATAAAGGTTACTGGTATTTTGGTAATTTTTAAAATCAAAGGTAAAAAGATTTATTTAAATGTGTGTTTTAAAGAAAAGTATGAAAACAAAATAAGAATATGGAATATATGTTAAACGAACCTTACACATCTGCTGTATTATTAATAGATTATTTAATTTAGTTCTTAGTCCTCAGCTTAATTGACCTTTCAGCATCATTTGAGACTGTTGACTGCTCCCTCCTTACACATGTACTATATTCAATTGGCTTCTAGGACATAAATTTGCCTTGTTTATGTTTTTCCCTTTATATATCAATATCACTGATTACTCCTAATCAGCATCCTCTGTGGCTTTCTCATTTCTCCTGGGCCTTTTAATGTTGAATTCCCCCTGACTCAGTTCTTTAGGGCTTCTCCTTAATTTCTGCACTCATTCTCTAGGTAATCTGGTCTAATCCTATCTCTTTAAATAGCATTAATATGGTGATACTCCCAACTTTGTTTCTTCAGCAGACTTCTTTTCCAAATTCTTACTTTTATATATCTAACTTCATCTATAGGCACAATAATTTCCATATTCCAAACTTGAACCAGTGGTATTGACACCAGACTTGCCCCTCCAAGAGTCTACTTCATTTCAATTGATGGCAGTTGTATTCTTCTAGTTGTCAAGCCTAAAAACCTTGCAGCCATGGTTGATTTCTTTAATTATCTCACATTCTACTTCTAATTCATCAGTAAATCCTGTTGGATCTATTTTCAAAATAGGACCAAACCATTTCTTATCAAATCTATAGCCACAATTTGACTGAGCTACAATTATTCCTCATGGAGGTTAAGACTTTAGCTTTCTAAAGGTTCTCTTCTATTTTCTACCACTACAGTCCAATTTCAACACAGCAGCCAAAGTGATCTCTTGGGCAGAAGGGGTAAACAATAACAAATAATTTTTGTTTTTGCTGTGGCCAAACAAAAAAGCACATTTGGATATTTCAATTTTATCCTATTACGTGCCATTACCTGAGGTTAATTATGAATAATAAGACATTATGTTATAAACTATGGGAAAAACACTTCTGAGTTAAGATAATATATGATGAAAACAGGAAATCTAAAATCAGATTATGCATAAGACAAAAATGGACAACCTTGGAAAAATCTCACTGACCTCCCTAATATTAACCTGCTGATATGGCAGGCTAACAAATTTTGGTATTAATTGTGATTTCTTTTAATATCCATAGAGTAGAAAAATTAGAATGAGGCAATTTCTTCCTTTTCAACACCTTCCACCACTAAAAAAGTGGGAATTTGCATCAAGCAGGGCTTTGGGCCCTAAATAATTGGGGTTTCTATTGCTTCCAGAGTAGAAAAACAGGCTTTCTTTCCTAAAAGAGAAGGACAATTTAAGTCCGAGAGATAGGGTTTGTGATCTGAAACTTTAAAATTAGGGGGTTTAATACTACTTAACTTGGAAAATTTATCCAGGACTGAGGGAGAGGTGATGTTTTCAGTTCCTGGAATAGTGGGAAATGACCCTTTAGACCACTAAAGAACCCAGAGTAAGTTACAGAAACTCAGACAATTGCAAGCTTAATATAAGTAGGAAAATAGCTTTATGGGGAAACACTGACACAGGAGCACAGAAGCAATGGAAGCATTCTTAAGCCTTTTTAGGGAACTCTGCAAACTTGGATTTAAAAAAAAAAATTAAGTGGTCCATTGAATACTGAAATTTAAATTCCCATCCACATGTGAAGTGGAGACTCAGGATAACTTAGATTTGTTTAAAAAGAATAAAATAAATACAACTTTTCCTGCATCTCAGTATTATAGTAGAGTAACCATCATAACTTTTACAGTAGATCCAGTCCATGCAGAGGATGGATCCAGTCCAAATTAACATGCAGAGAACTAGATTAATTTTGGACATGTGATATGGGACTCACCAAAAATAGAAAAAATAAAAATTGTGCCCAGGTGTAAGAATGTGCTTTCTCAATGAACGTCTCTGCAACTACAACATCAACAGTGATAATATAGTACAGGTGCTAGAGGGAAAAGATAAGAAAGGAAAGTGAGCAAATGTATATAACTGAAAAATGACACTAATTAAAGAATTGTCTTCGAAGGAAAGAAAACCTGGAATTTTAATTCTTGAGCATCTGATCATTTTTTAAAAGTGTATTTCAGGGGAAAGTCCATTCCAGTGTAGAAAAATAATATTCCAACTGATATAAAGCTCAAGTTAAATGAAGCTAAATATCTATTTTAGCATCTTGACAGCATTCATGACAAAAAGATGTCATCATATATCTGTGTAGTTGAACGGCCTTGAAACTACTGCTTAAACCATGAAAAATTAATTTAAAAACACATTTACTCAGATTGAACAGTATACTATGTGGCATCCATGCATGCTGATCACTGTGAAGTTTTTGTTTGTGTGTTTCTCTGGCAATATCACCATGTGAAGGTTTAGTACAACACTGGTAAATATTTATGTCTCTTTTTTCTTTATGGAAGGTTGAGTTGTATGCCATGAATTCAAAGAAAAATAAATAAATCTAATCTTATATTACACTGCTTTCCAATTAGCTCAAAACCAGTGTAAATGTAATAAACAGTACCAAAGGACAAGACTTTTAATTAATTTTTTACTAATAAAAATAATTTTGGTTACATCAGCAACATTCATGGCAGAATAGAAAGGCTTACACCTCACTTTCCCACAAAGACAGTAACTTAACAACCCCCCAAAAAATTTAGAACTCTAGAAACCAGTTAAAAAGTTGCAGTACTTCAGAAAAGCTCAAACCAAAGAATAGATGTCTTGAAACAGGTAAGAAAAGTTGTTTCATAAAAACTGCAATAACTAAACCTTCTCACAAGACAGCATAGGTTTGTTAAAATGGAAGAAAAATCCAAATTACAACTTCTCCTTTGAGAAGGAACAAAGAGAAAAGTGAAATGTCCATCCAATATTCCAGTTTTTGGGAGGACTGCTTTTGAGGAACTAGTTTTGTGCCTCTTTATTTGGAGTGTTGATGGGGGAACTGTCATACTTTCAAAACCTGGGGGCCCTGAGAACAAGAGAGCTCAGCAGCTTGTTCAGTGCCAGAGAACCTGCAGTACAATGGAAAGACATCAGAAGGAGCAAGAGACTGTAAACTCTTAAAAAAGACACAAGCAAACATCTCTAATTAGGAAATTACATGCACAGGCCCAAAGAAGACACATCCTTATAAAGGGTTTGAGAGTCCCTGAGAATCTTTAGCTGGGCTGATTTTCTTCCCCTGTTCAAAGACAATCTGGAGGGGTGGCTGTTTTTAAAATGCATATATCCCAGCAAAAAATAACAAGGCACATGAAGAGGTAGGAAAATATGGCCCAATCAAATAACCAAAATAAATCTCCAGAAACTGACCCTAAATAAAAGAAGATGTATGAATAACCTGACAAAGAATTTGAAATAATAGTCATTAAGAGTCAATAATAGTCATTTAAGTCATTAATACACATTAGTGTATTACAAGAGGACACGGACAACTAAATGAAATTAGGAAAATGAAGAATGAACAAAATGAAAATAAAAAGATATAGAAATTATATAAAGAAAAAAATTCTAGAGCTGAAGGATACAATAAATGAGTTGAAAAATTCACTAGAGTGGTTTAACAGCAGACTTGATCAATCAAAAGAAAGAATAAGCAAACTTGAAGATAGGTCATTTGATGTTATCCAATCAGAGGAACAAAAGGAAAAGAAAAAAAAAAAGGAAGAAAAGTGAAGAAAGTCTAAGAGAATTATGGTATACCATCAAGTAGACAAATAGTCCCATTATGAGAGTCCCAGAGGAAGATATAAGAGAAAAGGGCAGGGAGTTTTCCTGAAGAAATAGGGGCCCCAAAATTCTCAATATGAGAAAGAAAATGAACCTTCAAAACCAGAAGTTCAAAGGATTCCAAATAAGGTAACCCAAAGGGCCATACAGAGACACATTATAAGCAAACTATCAAAAATGTAAGACAAAGAGTTTTGAAACTAGCCAGAGAAAAGGTAACTTATCACATACAAAAGAGCTCTCATAAGGTTATCAGTGGATTTGTCAGCAGAAACATTTCAGGCCAGAATGGAGTGAGACATTATATTCAAAGTGCTGAAAGAAAAAACATTGCCAAACAAGAATATTATATCTGGCAAAACTATCCTTAGAAGTGAAGGAGAGAAATATACTTTCCCAGGTAAATAAAAGTGGAGGGAGTTCATCACCACTAGATATGCTTTATAAGAATTGTTAAAGGGAATTCTTCTAGTTCGAGTGAAATGATGCTGCACAGCAAAATGAAGCATATAAAAATATAAAGCTTTCTAGTAAAGGTAAATAAATAGACAAATACAGAATCCTATAATACTGTAATAATGATGCATAAGTCACTTTCAATTATGGTATAGACTTGAAAATAAAAGCATAAAAATTACTATAAGACTATGTTAATGAATGCACATATAAAAAGGTACAATTTGTGACAATAATAACAAAGTCTGGGAGTAGAAGAGTTTTGCAGCAATTTTAGTTATTAGTTTAAAATACATTGTTATAGGAGAGCTATATTAGTAAGATGACAGCCTCCATCTCTCCACAAATAACAATTAGACATCTATCCACTAATGAAAATAGCTGTAGGAGAGTTCAAGAATCCACTAACAAAGCTTCAGCAACATAGTGGAGGAAAACTGAGAATAAGGCACAGAGTAGGAAGAACAGTTTCATCTTGTGTACATCATCTCACCCCTTAGACCAGTGCCAAAATGGAATTCTCCAGCCCCAGCATGTTCCCCTCATTGGGAAAAGGAGAGCATGTTAAGTGACCAGCTTCCCCCATCTTTCAGGGTACTGTATGAAGGCTCCAATTCAGGTCCACCGCACCCACAGACAGGAATAGCAGAGATGTCTAATGATGACTAGGAATAAAGAAGAAGGTCAGGGGCTATCAGTATCAACCACACAGCAGGAGTGACCATGGTCCACAACAGCCTGATCTGTAGAGGATCTAGCAGCATTCACTGCTGAGGACCTCTACAGCCTTCGTGGATACTGTAGTACACTTGCAGCTTGTAACACAGGGGATCCTGTCATGGACCTCAGCAAACTGCTACTCAGAGGATCCCAGCTCCTTTCACCACTGAGGAAAATAATGACCAGAACAGTCACCATGCACCCCCTTTTGCTTTTGCCATCAAGGTTCCCAAAGATTTTTCCTTTCACAGACTCCAGCTGCCTGAGTCCTTCTCTGCCCCACTCCTACTGTAGCTGCCCCATCCAGTGCTGTTGTGAACACATCAGGACCCAGGACTCAGTGTGGGTACACTACCTGAAGCCAGCCTTGGGCTCTGTGGCAGCATGTATGAATTACACCATCCCACCCCCTCACAGCTGACTCCCACTGCCACGTGCATGTCCACAGTTAGGTTCTATGGCATATAAGTATGCACAAAAATCCCAGGCTTCTACAGCTGCTTGGACACCCAGAGATATCCACAACTCCTGTCACTGGCCTGCACTGCTTTACACAACCACAACTAGCCCCTGCAGCCATGCATCTGCACTCTGCCAGCCTTGACTGTCATAACAAGCCACCATCACCATGTGGGTGCATACAGCTACCCTCTACAGCTGCATAAGTGCATGATAACATCCTGAGCCCTCATAAAAGTATTATGTGCCACAGTTGGCTCTGATCCTGGCCCTCACAACTATGTGTATACCTGAATAAAGTCCATGTCACTAGCGTGGGCAAAGCACTAGCTGTAGTCACCACTACCACCTGTCCTGGTCCCTCACCAGTGGAACTGGGGGCACTGCTGAGGATCTTAATAACCTTCGCAGCCATGATGTACACCCCTCAGCTCTTGCCATCAAGAGCCACAGTGTTATCAATGGGATGGAACCAGCTGCCTGAACTAAGACACCATGATCCCACACACATGGAGCCATCACACAACCCCTGCAACTGGTGTTCTGCACCACTAGTCCCAAGACCACAGAGGCTGCAGTGTGTTCCACCACAGGTGAATATCTTTAGTGAAGCCAGTCCATAACTCGAAGAAGTGATTCATTCCTTAAATAAACAAATACGTATGCAAGGCTACGGGGATCACAAGAAAGCAGAGAAACATGACACCACCAAAGGAGATTGAACAACACTCTCTTGAACAACCAGGGGCTCAAAGAAGAAATCAAAAGGGAAATCAAAAAAATATATTTTGAAATAAACAAAAGTGGAAACACAAAATACCAAAACTTATGGGATGCATCAAAATCAGTTCTAACAAGAAAGTTTATAGCAATAAATGCCTACCTACATCAAAAAAAGAAAGATATCAAATAAAAAACCTAACATCGCACCTCAAAATATTAGAAAAAATGAAGCCCAAAGACAGTAGAAGGAAAGAAACAACAAAGATGACAGTGGATATAAATGAAATTGATGTTAAAGAGACAATAGAAAAGATCATTGAAACTGAGAGCTAGGTTGTTGTTGTTGTTGTTTATTGAAAATTTTAAAAAATAGACAAAACTTTAGCTACTCTTACCAAGAAAAAAAGAGAGAAGACTCAAATAAATCAAATCATGAATAAAAGAAGAGCCATTACAAATGAAATAACAGAAATATAAAGGGTCATAATATTACCCTAAACAAGTACATGCCAACAAATCTGATAACCTAGAAGAAATGGATAAACTCTTAGAAACATACAACCGATCAAGACTAAATCATGAATAAATAGAAAATTTGAACAGAACGATAATAAGGAGATTGAGTCATCAATTCAAATCTCCCAATAAATTCCAGTATTAGATGGATTCTTTGGTGCATTTTACCAAATATTTAAAGAGGAATTAATATTGATCCTTTTCAAACTGTTCCAAAAAATTGAATAAGATATAGTAATCAACTAATAATAAACTAATTTTCAAGGTCCACATTACCCTGATACCAAAGCCATATAAGAACACTACAAGAAAAAAAATAAAAAATTAAAAAAATAAAACTATAGGCCACTCCCCCAAGGATACTGATGATAAAATCCTCAGCGAAATATAGGCAAACTGAATTTAATAACACATTACAATGATTATACACCATGATCAAGTGAGATTTATGTCTGGAATGGAAGGGTGATTCAACACATAAAAATCAATCAATGTGGTGCACTACATTAACAGAATAAAAAGCAAAACCCACAAGATCCTTTCATTTGATTCAGAAAAAGCCTTTGAGAAAATTCAACAACATTTCATGATAAAAACACTCTGCAAACTAGAATAAAAAGAAATTACCTCAACATAAGACAAGCCATATATAAAAAGTTCACAGCTGACATGATACTCATTGCTAAAAAGTTTTATTTCTAAGATTAGGAAGAAGGCAAGACTGACCTCTCTCATATTTTTAATTCAACATTGTAGTGAAAGCCCTATGCAAAGCAATTGGGCAAGAAAGGGATAAAAAAGCCATGCAAATCGGAAGGGAAGAAGTAAAATCATCTCTGCTCAAAGTTGGTATGATTTAATATGTAGAAAACCCTGAATATTCCACACCAAAAAAAAATTTACTAAAACTAGTCAACAAAGTACTTCAGGAAAGTAGTGGGCTATGAAATCAACACGCAAAATAAGCTGTGATTCTACACATTAACAATGGGCAATCTGAAGAGGAAGTTATGACCACAATCCCATTTACAATAGCGACAAAAAGAATGAAATACTTAGGGATAAACTTAATGAAGAGGCATGTTGAGAGTTTAAATTACTCCATAAAATTGCATTCATTTTATGTAGCTAAGTAGCCTGCAGGGGGCTTTAATTGTCATTAGTCCCTCCCTCTAGGACATGCCTTAGATAACACCTCAGAGTCACAAGTAAATGTAAGTTCCTGATATGATTCCCCCAACGCCCCTTGTAATAAAGTCTCCTCTGTCTCCCAGCTCCTTCCCTTGTGTACCTCTTAGATAAGACCCCAGTGGAGCTTACTAAAATCCACATGCATTTTTTGTATTGAATTCACCAATCCAGGCTTACCCCAGCGACCCCAAGGCATTCCACCTGCGAACCCTAATAAAGGGAAGTGTCCCAGGTTCTGTTGCTCACTCTCTGCCTCTACTTGGCCTTGACATTCCCATGTGGTTCCTTGAGGCATGCTGAGTACCTCCTTCAGGACCTGTAAGTAATAAACTTCTCTATTTCACTTTCTCTTGTGGTCTTTTGTTGACCCATGGCTAACTACCAAAGACTCTGAGGCTCTTCTTAACAAATGTTAATTTAACAAAAAAATCACAAGACAAAGGACTTGTACTTAAAACTACAAAATGTTGCTGAAAGAAATTAAAGAAGACATCAATAAATGGAAAGACATCTAGTGTTCATGGATTAGAAAAAATATTGTAAAAATGTCCATACTACCCAAAGTGATCTACAGATTCAATGGAATCCCTATCAAAATCTCAATGGCATTTTTATTTTGCAGAAATAGAAATAAAATTCTAAAATTGACATGTAACCTCAAAGGATACCAAATAAAAACAATCTTGAGAAAGAAAACAAAGATTCAAACATCACACTTCGTGATTTCAAAACATAGTACAAACCTACACTAATTTAAACATTGTTGTACTGGTGTAAAAACAGACATATAGACCAACAAAAGCAAATAGAAAGTACAGAAATAAATCTTCACCTACCTGATCAAATGATCTCTGACAAGGTTGCCAATAATGGGAAAAGGATATTCTCTGGAACAAATGGTGTTGGGAAAACTGTAGATTCACATACTATAGAATGAAGTTGGACCCTACGTTACACAATTTACAAAAAGTTACAAATAGATTAAAGAACTAAAAATAAGACTTGAAACTATAAAACTCCTAGCAAAAACACAGAGGAAAAGCTCTACAACATTGGATTTGGCAAAGATTTCTAGGATATTACAACAAAAGTTCAGGTAACAAAATCAATAATAAACTAGTGGGACTATATCAATCTTAAAAACTTCTGTCAAGCAAAGAAAACAATCAATAAAGTGAAAAGACAACCCCTGGAATGGGAAAAATTATTTGCAAACCATATATCTGATAAAAATTTAATATCCAGAATATATAAAGTTCTACATCTCAAAAACTACAACATAAATAATCTCATTTAAAAACGGGTGAAGGACTTGAATAGACATCTCTCCAATTAAGATATATAAATACCCCAAAAGCACATGAAACATCTTCAACTTGACTAAACATCTGGGGAATGCAAATCAAAACCACAATGGGATGTCATCTCACACCTGTTAGATGGCCACTATCACAAAAATAGAAAATACAAGTGATGGAAACAATGTGGAGGAATTGGAACCCTTGTCTTTTGTTGGTGGGTATGTAAGATGGCGCAGCCATCATGGAAAACAGTATGAAAGTTTCTCCAAAAATTAAAACTATGGTATTATCCACCAGTTTCACTTCTGGTATATATTCAAAGTAATTGAAATCAGGATCTTAAAGAGAAATTTGTGCTCCCATGTTTATTTCAGAAATATTCACAATAGCCAAGATATGGAAGCAATCTAAATGTCCATTGAAAAACAAATGGATAAAGAAAACGTACATACATATAGTGGAATATTATTCAGCCTTAAAAGGAAGGGAATCCTGTCATATGATACAACACCGATGAACCTGGACTACATACTGTTACGTGAAAAAAGCCAATCACAAAAAGACACATACTGCATGATTTCACTTATGACAGGTATCCAAATTAGTCCACCTCTTAGACACAGAAAGTAGAATGGTAGTTGCCGTGGGCTGGGAAAAGAGAAATTATTTTTTAATGAGCATAGAGTTTCTGTTTTGAAAGATGAAAATGTTCTAGAGATCTGTTGCACACTTAAAAATAGTTAAGATGAAAAATTGTATTTTATGTGTTTTCTACCACAGGAAAACAAAGGAGAGAGCAGTCCTTGTAGCCATATGAAATTTTTCCAACATGTGCATTTTATGTAAATGTGACAAGGAATAGAACTTGCTACCATCTGAATTAAAGATGGGAGAACGACTATGCATTGCTTTTGTATGTATATGCATTAAACAAATCTCTGGAAGAATGAAAAATAACTTCCCTAGGTATTAAACAAAATTGCTACCTATTATATTGGAGCTAAAAGATCAGCTCTCAAACACTGTGTCTGAGAAAGTGCAAAAAAAATACATAGAAAGCTTTAGCTATGGTTTGCATTGGACAAAGAGAAACAAGTATTTAAACACAAGCTATAAATATCCTTATGCATGAAAAATAGACAATATTTCTTTCTTTTCTGAAGAAACTGAGAAAAGTAAAATCTGGATCTAGAGATCACAGAGAATGAGACACTATCAATTATATGTCTGTAAAAATAACAAAGAAGCATCAAAAACACTTGAGATGAGTTATTTTTGTCTCTTTTAAACTGAATTCTTTATTCAGTTCACCTTTTAGTCACATTTCCTGAAGCCACCTATAATGCAGTTGGCAGTCATGACATTTTGGGAAAAAAAAAGTATATGAAGGGGCACATCAAGCATACTTGGTATTCTTTTCTATTTTATTTTTATTTTTTTCCCCTGTGACTGCATCCTTCAAATACTGCTTTAGACATAGCACTCAAAGCATCACAAAATTCTAGTTCAGCAAAATATCTGGTTTTAGTTCTAGACAAAAATGGAAAGATCCGGTGGTCATAAATCTGTGAATACAATTTATTGAATACATTTTTCAAGTCACTGCTGTGAGACAGACCAAATTGGAATGAGTCTATGTGCATGTCTGTTTTATTCCATTTTATGTGAAAAGGGCCCACCCTGGACTGGGTCCAAATCGACAAAAGAGCTTTAGAAGAGTGATAAATTTTAATATATCTGCTAGCTGCTAGTGATTAATGACCATATCTCAAACTCTTTAAGAAGTTTGAGATTTAAAGTGTCTCACCACTTCTCGGTAGATTTATCAGAGACAGTTAACTGATGTTTCTACAAGGAAAATTACCTACATTAAAAAGACTACCTGTTAGAAGTTGATTAGAGATATATCTAGTATAATAAGTATCTTTCACATTATCCAGGCTCTTTACTTATGGAAAATGCTAGTTTACATGAAATATAATTTTATTAGTTTAACCTAATGACCAAGGTAATGGAAATTAATTAAATCTGATTGACAAATTCATTAAAACTGTAATTCAGATTCCATTTATCTAGTGAGGTTATTACAAAAGTATTTTCTTTTTGAAAGTCATCATTGAATTTGTAAGAAAAGTTTACATTAATCCAATTTTCTCCAAAGCAATGGGAAATTTATAGAGTAAAATCTCCAACAGGAGATAAAGGTCTACATACTAATGTTACTTCCACAGAATAATTGATGTCATCTTATTTCATGTTACATGCTTTTCCTTGATCTGTCTTTGTAGCAGTTGGCTGCTACTGTTTTTGTTAAAATAGTTTATAAATACACAAAAGATTAACTTGCACTCCATTTGAAACATTAGTAAACATAAATTGACAACTGTAAAAATATAATCTTATTCAACCTACAATTTTATAAGCCTATAGATAATTAATAGGCTCACTTGAGAGTAAGAACTTTCCTACACACTAGTTATGATCTTGGTCACTCAGTATTTTCATCTTGGAGGATATGCTAAGTAGTTTACAATTCACTGATTACAATTATGTTTATTTTTTTCACTTAAAAATATACCTAGAATGATAAGGTAACTCTCTTTTTGCTGAAGATGTTATAATAGCACAATGACAAGTAAGGCTTTGTTTGTAAAAGAAGAAAGGCCTTGATTCTAATAAAATCCATTGTTGAGGCAGATCATTGAGAAGACATGACCCATTGTTTGACCTTGAGCTGGGCCCTGGGGTTGGAGGCTTCCTACCCTGTCCCCTGTCCTTGAAATGTGTTCTGCTTGCCTTCCCCCTTCCCAGAAGCTGCCACAAGGGTATAGCCTTGAGCTAGAAATGTGGTGTTGAGATTATCTGGATGGTATACACGACTGAACCCAATTATGAACTCTACATAAACTTTCAAGGTTTGGCAGGCGGGTGCAGAAATCTACTCTTTTTGTGGCTGCCCCCGTAAGACAAGCCTCATAAGTAAGTTCCCTTGTTTATTAAACCTGACCCCTACCACTCTGGAGTGGTCTGCCTCTTCCTTTGGTCTTTCCCTGACTTTCACATATGGTGGCCAATTTCAGATAACACCTAGGAAGCTCCTGAGGTTGGCAAATTAACATCCATTATTCTGAACTTAATTCTATATTATCAAATATTGCTGCAAGCCATATAATGCTATAATACTATAAACTTAATGTGTCTCTAGTATTTTGGGACATTAAGTTTACTTTCACCTAAAACTATTGAAAGTCCTAACAAAGTCTTTATCAGTATATTCTTATTAACACTTAGATTGAAAATATTTCTCTCCCTTTGGCTTACTAAAGACATTGTGCTACTATGGCTGTCTTCTTTCTTCTCTCATTTTTTTCTGCTTTTCTTTTTCTTCTCTTACTTCCCGAAGCCTCAACTTTCTCTTTTTCTCTGCTGACTTATTCCTTCAAAAGAGTCATTCTTTTTCACTGCTTTCATTACCTCCTCTCCCCTGATGAATTTGAAGATAATATTTCATACCAAGATTAATAATTTTTTCCAGTTCAGGCAAAACCTTGAAGGTAGTTATTTTAGAATATTAAATATTATTAAAAGTTTAAATTGTCATGTAATGTATACGTGTGTGTACTGAATCAATAATTTGATTTAACAACACTATGTAAATAGGTGCCAAATAATATTAGGTCTGTCCTGTAGGATAATCTCTAGCTATATACAATGTTGCAAAGACACCTACATTGTTACTAACATGCTCAATACAGCAATAATATCCACTATTGTGAAAAAGATTTCAAGTAATTTTAGGAAATAAATGAAATTTGGTTATTATTGAAATCTTAGTATAGCTGTCTTAAGATTCAGTCCAACTATGTGAAATGCTATTATCATAATGATATATCTAAGAATACAAAATTGAATTTTAAGTTTTCTCTGCATCTTTGTAATTATAAGGCTCTTTTAGAAGATAACAAAAAAGAATGAAGTAAATTGAGGTTGGAAATAATTGGAGGCAATAGTTCTCAAACCATAATCAAAATTTCTTACTTTGTTCAAATGTTTGCCTAGCTCTATTTGTAACTGAAAATAATGTATTAGTCAAAACATGAGCATGCTTAATTTACCCCATGCATAGAAAGTAAAGTAAATTCAAGTCCTTGATAATTCTTTTGCTGAGAGAATCATGAATTTAAAGCTCTAAGGTAGAAAAATTTTAATCTCTAAGGTAGAAAAGAAGTGATTATTGCATTTACTTATATGAAACCTAAGAGTCTTATATGGATTCTTGTAAACTAGAGCAGTGATATTAGAAGTATTGCATGCTACAGAATATTGGGTTTATAAAAAGAAGAAAGAAGAGTCTAGAATTTAAAAAATTGTATGTTTGATATTAAAAATAAAAATGATCTTTCACTTTATTTCATTCATAAATGCCAAAAATTAATTATAAGAATTTAAAGAAATATAGTTTGACATTTATGAGTCAAATGGGAAAGGGAAAATAATGTTTATGAGTCAAAGGGAAAATAATGTTTATTATTTGGTGTGTGTGGGGTGTGTGTGTGAGATTGATAGAAAAATAACTGATAGGTGTTGGAAAAACCTAACCCCAATAATTCGGTATTTTTCTATGGTTATCAGAGAAAGAAATAGAGTAGAAAATTGAGCTGCACCTATGACCCAAAAATTCAAATAAAACATTAATTAAAAACCAGAGGTCTTAGGTTAGCAATTAGTTTTCATGTTCATTCATACCAGATCTTCTACAAATGTAAAATTCATCTGTTACATAGTGTTCTAGTTTCCTTACTACATTTTAAGTTAAGGTACTAATGAGCTATGAACTGAATAGTTAGTACCAGAAAGAAATAAAGTTCATGAAATACACCAAATTGGTGTATTCAGCTATTAAAATTATTGAGATTTTACATAATAAAGATTCAGGATAAACTTATGTTAAGAATACAAGCTTTAGAAACAGAATGAAAGGGCTTCAAATCTTGGCTTTAAAATTATTATCTGTTCTAGATATTAATATTTATATGTAATAATCCTGTGGTAACTTTTCCTTCTACATTTTAGAGGAGAAAAAGAAGTTCAGAAGGGAATACTAATGTGATTTTCTTTTTAATTACATGGAATAATCTATGCAATGTTTCTAATATAGGTCTGGTATATACTAGTAAGTATTCGAGAAAAGAAAAGGAAACTTTTTTTTATTAGATGTGTACATCATTGTTACTTTCATAGTTCAGAATCACTATGCTATTTATAATACAGTATCATTTTACCACTATATAAAATTCCAAAACTTATTTTGCCTTTCCAGCATTTTCCTTATCTTATTTTTATTGTCTTTCATCTAAAGGTATATTATTGAGGAAGAGGAATCAATAGTGGAGAGATGATGAGACATATTAACAAAATAATTTACTTTGCATTGGATATTTTGATCTAGTGGATACTACAGTGTTATTAATCATTACAAGATTTCATAACACTCAATAGACAGATAGCCTTAGCTTAGAACTCATAAAGTTTGTCATTAAAGTTTGAAATTTGCATTATTAAATCAGATCAATGAAGACTATCACCACACAATAGCTCTATATAGATTTGTTTATAAGACTACTGTTTGAGGGAAACAATTTCAGGAGCACCAAAACCTTTCCTTTTAACGTCCCAGCTTGCTCAGTCTTTCTCTCATCACACTCAAGTAAAATTGTTTTTGTATTCATCTACCAAGTGATTTCAAATGTAAAATAAGGATAATAAGTGTAGTGAACAAAAACAATGACAAAAAAAGATAGGGTAAACATAGTGTAAATACTTAGTAAAAATTTAATAAAGAACATTATATTTTTAAAGAACGTATACCAGGGACATTATTTATCATCATTATTTTAAGAGTGAATGTTGTGTGCTATTTATTTTTCAGTTGGCATCATTTGTCTCAGCAGTATAACTGAATCATAAATAAAATCATAAAGGTAATTCAATCATAAAACACAATATATAATTTCCCCAAATTTGAATAAAAACTCATTTTTACTATGAATTTCCTAGGGAAAAAAATTAAAGTCCAAAGGAAATAAAAAGTCCAAACAACATCTTTTAAATCTTGTCTATTAAAGTTAAACAAACAAACAAACAAAAAAACCCTGGAATTTATCCTCCTCACATTTATCCTCCTCACATATCCTCCTCTGTTTGTTCAATCTTAGTTATAGGAGTCTCCTGATGACTCTTGAAATTCAAGTCTAGCCAGTAAAATAAATAAATTGTTTTTAAGATCACTGTAGTTTTTCAGTTTCACTAGCTTTCCAATATTAGTCAAACATGTAAAAGAAAGCCACAATCCATTGATGGGGCATTTCTCCCACTTGATTAAACATCATCATATGCTATTTGTGATACCTTTCTTTCCCTTCTAGCATATTAGAAATCTCACCTTTTATTTGAAAGTAAGTGTAATTCTTTTTTGCTGAATCCCACAATTTGGATGTTTTACACACTGGATTAGTTTCCTAGGGTTACATAACAAAGTACCACAAACTGAGTGGCTTAAAACATAAGTTTGTTGTTCCACAGTTCAGGAGGCCAGAAGTCTGAAAGCAATGTGTTGGCAGAGTCATCGTCCCTCTGAAAGTTCTCAGGAATGACCTGTTCCATGCCTCTCCCCTAGCTCCTGTAGCCTCAGCTGTTCTTGCTTTGCAGATATATCCCTCCAACATTCCATCTTCACTTGGTGTTCTCCTCGTATCTTTACATCATCTTTCCTGTATGTGTGTCTGTCTTGGTCTCCAAATTTCTCCTTTTATAAGGACACCAGTCATATGGTAGTAGAACCCACCCTAATGACCTCATTTTAACTTGATTAACTCTACAAAAACCCCATTTCCAAATAAGGTCACATTTTGAGGTACTGAGGTGAGGACTTCAACATACCCTTTTTAAAGGGATACAATTCAAGTCAAAACACTCACCCATCACAGGTAATATTGAAATATCTCATGTAAAACTTGGACTACCTACAACAAAACATAATGCACATACCATGAAGTAGGTTAGTTCTTAAAGGAGAAAAGAATAAGAGATTGGGATACTCTCTACCTTCCTGTGGAGTAGTGACAATTAAGGCAAGATGCCAAAAACATTTATTTAAATAAAACTTCTTCCATGAAAATCAATAGAGTGGGGCAGAAACAGTATCCATTAATATCCTTATTACTGTTTGAAATGTTATTGACTTCTTATATCTTTCTAACCCATAAAAATTTTTGTTATCTGTCCTATTTGTTGCTGCACCTACAGTTTTTGGCACATAACATATACTCGATTAACACTTGTTAGTTATTGGATGAATCTTTACATCTGAATGATGGGGTATTTATTACTGTAAAAAATATTTTATAGACTTTATCTTTTTACTGAAGAAATAACACACAGTTAAATTATGGATTTTTGCATGTAGAAAAACAGCTTCAAAATATTAAACCAGGGTTTCCCTGGTGGCACAGTGGTTGAGAGTCCACCTGCCGATGTAGGGAAGATGGGTTCGTGCCCCGGTCCAGGAAGATCCCACATGACGCGGAGCGGCTGGACCCATGAGCCATGGCCCCTGGGCCTGCGTGTCCAGAGCCTGTGCTCCACAATGGGAGAGGCCAAAACAGTGAGAGGCCTGTGTATGGCCAAAAAAATAAAAATAAATAAATAAATAAATATTAAGCCATTAATCCCTTCAACATGACATACCATTCTATATTAAATATTTATTATTAAAGTGGCAACAAAACACATTCATGTAATTGTGGCTTTCTCTCAAGTGTAGTCTTAAATAAGAATATCTCAGGATAATTTTTAGGTTCCCAAATTATTCACAAGTATCAAATAGAAGGAGAAACTTGCTTTCACATTGTTAGGAGAATGGTGTCACAAAGTGCTGATAAAAGCATCGACTTTGAAGTTAGAAGGTTTGTCTCTATTCTGTACTATTTTTATTATTATTTTATTTATTTATTTATTTATTATTTTTTTTGCGGTACGCGGGCCTCTCACTGTTGTGGCCTCTCCCGTTGTGGAGCACAGGTTCTGGATGCACAGGCTCAGTGGCCATGGCTCACGGGCCTAGCTGCTCCACGATATGTGGGATCTTCCCGGACCAGGGCACGAACCCATGTCCCCTGCATCGGCAGGTGGACTCTCAACCACTGTGCCACCACGGAAGCCCCTCTGTACTATTTTTATAAACTTCAAGAAACATTTAATCCTACTAATCTTGTTTTGTGCTTATGAAAACAAAGATGGCAAGAGAAATAGACATAGCACAGGTTTGTTGGAAGGATCAAACAAAATGATACAAAAAGATTTCATTAGCACTATACAAATAGCAGTTACTATTTCATCAGAGAGCTCTTTGTGAAGATTGTTGAAGTTCATGCATTTTTTTTAATTGCAATGTTGACAGTGGATATTCCTGAAAGCTAGGAAGTGACTCTAAATTATACTTCTTTAATAGAAAAATACCATCTTTTCATTACAAAGAGGTAAAAATAGATTGTATTTGTAAAATAAAAGTTAGACTCTGAAAAATCCAGTTCTTGAACTAACCATACACTTAAAACATTCCAAATATAAAAAATTGCCAAAGATGTCCCCATTATTTTGGGAAAGTGCTTAAAAGAAAGAGCTAACGTCATTCACTTGTATTTATCACATGAAATGATTCACTTGAATTCTAAAACACTACACATTTTCAAATCAGAAGTTTTAGCCTTCAAATTACAAAAGTTCTACTAGAGTGTTTTTTAAGTTATTCAGGTGTATTTGTCTCATAAAAAATGACTGAGTGTTAAGTCGTCCAGGGTTGGTATGATGGTTCATCAGGATACCAAAGATAGCAAGGTGACTTTGAATTAGCCGAAGAGGAAAAGTAGATTATTTTCAAAAGACCAATGTTATTCAATAACTGACTTCTCAATAATTTCTCAGTAGCAACAAAGGAAAACTGAGGACAGTGGGAAATATCCTCAAAGTATTGAGAAAAATATGTGTCCCATGAATTACACACACTGAGAAAATATTTCAAGAATTAGAGTAATAAGAAAAAAAACCTTTCAAACATACAAAGCAGTTTGCAAGTAATAACTTCTCTCTAGGAAAATTCCTAAGGTAAGTGGAAAGATAATTAACCCAGATGGAAGTTCAGTGGTACAAGAGGAAATAAACAGTAAATATGAAAATGATTAGTTGAGAAAAATGAAATGAAAAATAAGTATCTATTCAAAAGTAGAAAAACAAAAGGAAGGGAAAAAGGTAGGATAAACATAACTAAATAAGGTCTTAGAAATTAATCCAAGTATATCAGGAGAAATAATAAATGAAAATGATGTATATAAGCCAGTCAAAGAAAATGTTACATTGGATGAAATATTAAATCCATCTTGATATTGCTTACAAGAAACAGAATTAAAATATAAATAAACTGAAGGAGTGAAGGAATGGGAAAAATACCAGGTAATTATAATAGAAAGAAAGCTGGAATAGTCACTTTAATTTCAGACAAAATGTTATAAAACATTACTGGAGATAAAGAGGGTAGTTCTCTAATGATAATGGCTTACTTCATTAGAAGTAAGTTCTCAAGTTCTCTAATGGCTTACTTCATCAGAAGATGCAATAATTTCTACAACATACATCCTCAGTAACAAATTTTACACATACAGGCACCTCTCACAAATCTGAGGAGAAACAGTAAAATACACATAATACTGGGAGATTTAAAAAGAAATATTCTTAAATATGATTGATTAGAAAGGAAATATTTCAATAAGCATAAAGAATATTTGAACAAGCCAATGAATAAACTTCATCTATTAGACATATTAGAACACTGTACTGGGTATCAGTTGCTGTGGGTAAGGATTGCAGACAGGGATGCATTGGAGATGGTTTATCTCTACTCCAAAGTATCTGAGGCCTCACCTGAAAGATCTGTCTAAAGGCTGGAAAATGAAATGATGTGGATGCTCACTGACTCACAAGTCTTAAAGCTGATTTTATCGAAGAGTCTAACTGAACTATCAGGGAAAATCCACATGTCATCTCCATACGGTCAAACTTTCCTCAAAACATTGGGACCAGATTAAAAGTGAATAAAGATCAATATATCTATATATCTATATTATAGATAAAGCTATATAATATATAGGCATAGATATATATCAGTGTGGTGGATAGCAAAGAACAAAATAAACCAAAAAGCTATCAAAACCGTGTATGTTTTGATATTAAGTAAAATAATTCCAAATATATCTTTAGGGATTGAAGAAGTAATCATTTTGAATATAAGATAACTTGTAGACATTAATAAAATATCATTATGCCTGACATAACCATTGCAATAACTGCAGATATAACCTCCCTAGACATATCTATTTTCATGGCACTCTGATTCAGTCTTCAATAGTTCCCATGCAGAGAAAATGTGATAACCCTATTTCTTATCAAAATCATGTCTTCTCTAATTTTGACTTAAACTCTTTTTTTTAATATGGTTTCTTTCCTACTTCTCCTTTCTATATGCATCTGATTTGTACAGACTTTACAGAGATCCACAAACACAGGTCAACTTTTGTCTTTATATTTTTAATCACACATTTCTCTATATGGAACATTACTCTCCACCATATCCATCAATTAAATTCTATCCATTTTTCAGGATTTATCTCAAATTCTGCCTCCTCAAGTACATACACTGGGTAAAATTATTCTTCCTCTTTTTTACAAGACCAAAGATACATATTTTGAAAAACTTGTTCAAAGTATATATCACTTCCTACCTTCTTTATTATTTTTGTCTTTTTTATGTTTCAAGATCAGAGAACATGTACTATTTAACTTATATTTACCATAATGTAAAGCAGCTATTTGAAGTCCAGGTATATAAAGCGGGATCAATTAATATTTGCTTTGTTAAATTTACTTCACTTTTACATTCAAGATGTACTTTCAGTACTTAGAAATGAATGTTCTTCAACAAGGACAATTCTAACTTCCCCAACATCAGAATATATAACGATCTCTTTAGTTTGAAGTTTTTATTTTTCTCCCCTCTCCTTTCATTCCTCCATCATAAAAAAATTTTGAAAAATAGCATATTCACTCTTTGTCTTCTGATCTGCCACAAAATTTGATATACAAAACTTACAAGAATAGTGAAACTGACCGTGGGCAAATTTGACCAGTTTAACTTCTAACTAGCATCCAAATTACTCACATTTTCACACGTTTGAAACTCTTTACCTGTTGCTGCTAGATTACTTCCTCCAATGGCATAAGAAACTACATAGAATAAGTGACAAAGATTGAAAAACAATGCAAAAGTTTCAGCTGTATTTGTTGAAGCTATTTTTGTTGTTGTTGTTTTGTAAAATGTCCTCTGATATTCAAATTTCCTCTAGGAAGGAAAGTTTCATTTAGCCCTACACAGCCATCACAATGTTTTGCTCTTTACCCAGTATGGTCTTTCTTGGCAGACAGAAAAGACTAGTAGGGGATTTAATTTCAGGAGTTTTCAATAAATTTACCACAGTAACTGGAAGAAATAAACCTATTTGTTTCCTATAGGCATGGTCTAATCCCAGAGCTCCGTGATGTGAAGCATCAGAGGATGGTCTAGTAGGCTGAATGGACTTTAGCACTTCATATCTTTTCACACAAAGGCAGAAGATAATTATTCCTTCAGGTTATAAACTCTCTTTTTATTTTCACCTCCATTGATTCACCACTAGTTGTGCAAATCAAAAACAGGATAACTGCCTGCCTCTGTTTTTGAAGCTGTGCATCCTGTTTCCATTATGCTATTTAAAAAATGTTATTCTCTAGAGAGCTGTTTGTAAGGATATGCAAAATATTTACCTTAATGCCTCATATTGGTATTGAACCAGTTAGTGCTATTATTTATAAATTATATTATAAAATACATGGATTATTTTGTTAATTCACAATGTAAAATACATTGTACAAATAATTGCCATATATATTTTCAATATCAGTTATTAATTATTAATTGGAACATAGGGAAGAAAGTGGTGACTAGGTCTTTAACTCAGATGACAGAAATATTCCATGATTCTTCCAACTGTAACTTTTAGTTGAAACAACTATTAATTTATCAATAAGTATATAAATGTAAATTGTATGTATAAGTTGGAATGTAAAGAATAACCTAAAACATTTTAGCAAGTCTCCATTCTAAGCAATTTTTATATATTAATTCATTAAAATAAATGTTAGAATGTAGAGGTTATCATCAATGTCACCATCATCAAATACAGATGAGGAAATGAAACTACTGAATTGTTAATTAATTTGCCTCAAATCATACATGTAATAAGTGGTAGAACTTGAGATGCAAACCCAGTTAGTCTGTCTCTAGAGCTTGTGATCTTGGTCATTGCAATATACTGGATCTTTCTGTCTCTCCCTCTCATGCTGTCATGTAGCTATACATTTGAGTAAACCTTTTTCTCTCATTCTCAGTGATGCCTCCATGTGAAATATCATAAACTGATCAGTTTCACTGACTTGCAGATGGGATTTCTATAACCTGACTACATGGATCAAAGAATCATTAGAGCAGGAATCTGTCATATTTTTAAAGGTACATACTTAAAATTGAAATTTTATAGACTGAGATATTAGATAGCTTTATTCAGAAAATCAAACTAAAAAAATCAAAACTTTTGTGTTAGAAATATGTATATCATAAAATATATATTAGAGTACTTGACTCTGATTTTGAATCAATCATTTTCTTTCATCTATTTTGAGATGAGATTCCGTTATTATTCACAATTACTCTGGTATATATTCATACATATTTGTATGGCATATATTTGTTTGACAATGTTTTTATTGAAATAGGTTTCCTTCCATATATATATATATATATATATATATATATATATATTTATTTATTTATTTATTTATTTATTTATTTATTTATTTTTATTTTTATTTTTTGTAGTACGCGGGCCTCTCACTGTTGTGGCCTCTCCCATTGCAGAGCACAGGCTCTGGACGTGCAGGCTCAGTGGCCATGGCTCATGAGTACAGCCGCTCCATGGCATGTGGGATCTTACCGGACCGGGGCACGAACCTGTGTCCCCTGCATCGGCAGGCGGACTCTCAACCACTGTGCCACCAGGGAAGTCCCCATTTATTTTTAATTGATGGTATACTGTCAGGAAGGGCAAAAAATGGAAATGATAAACTCAACAATTAGGGTTAATCTCCACTGATTTCTTTTTTTCATTGTTGTTAGGAAGAATTTAGGAAATTACTGTTCAGCAGGAGGCTCTGCTCTTTGTTGCTGGGAAACAGTCATTTGTGATTATTTCAAGGCATTGCCACCTGGAGTAGAAACTGCCTTTCTAAGCCAAGGTGCCAGATTAGACAGATCATATCACTTCAAGTCCAAACATCTGCTGAGACAAGGTCGAGTATGCTGTGAAGTCGTATTGGCTGCATTTCTAAGGACATGGTTTTCAAAATTTCTTGTGCCAATTAGTCCATAAAGTATTTATTGAGTTTGTAATATATTCAGAACACTGCAATAGACACTGTGGGCAAACAAAAAGTAGTAGATAGTTTACAGTCTATCTACCTTTCTAAAGAGTTATTTATAATCTAAGGCTAGAAATAATTTCAAGCATAAAACAGATGTGGCTTTGTCCCTAAGGAACATAGAAAAGGCACTTCTGAGTCAGAAGCTAAATTAAATACAGAATTAAATACAGAATCAAAGATTGTCTAGTTACATTCCACCCACCCAATGCAGTTGTTCCTTATGCAATACATTACTATCTAAATTATGCTTGAATAAGTTCAATAATATCTGTATCTACATAAGAGGAACCATCTCATTCTTTTGAGGAGGACTAATTATTGAGAATTATTTACACTGTTTGTCTTATTGGTCCATCAATAACAAGAAAGGAAGGGGAACATCTCTTCAAAAATATGAATATCCCTCCTCCCTAAAAATGTGCCTTGTATTTATTCTCAAAGCCCTGCTCCTTCATTCCTTCACACAATCTTCTGAAGTGACTTTTCATTGTAGCTTTCCTTCTTTTCATTTAACTCTCTTCCAGCCTTCAAGCTAATTAAAGCTCTACCTATTCAAACAATTCAATTACCTCCCTGACTTTCTCATTTTTCATAGGGCAAAATCCAAGATTCATGAGTCAAGAACCTCTCAACCACTGTGCCACCAGGGAAGCCCTATTTTTAGTTTTTTAAGGAACTTACATACTGTTCTCGATAGTGGCTGTATCAATTTACATTCCCACCAAAAGTGTAAGAGGGTTCCCTTTTCTCGAAATCCTCTCCAGCAGTTGTATTTTGTAGATTTTTCTAATGATGCCCATTCTAACTGGTGTGAGGTGATACCTCATTGTAGTTTTGATTTGTATTTCTCTAATAATTAGTGATGTTGAGCAGCTTTTCTTGTGACTCCTGGCCATTTGTATGTCATCTTTGGAGAGATATCCATTTAGGTCTTCTGCCGATTTTTTGATTGGGTTGTTTGTTTTTTTTAATATTGAGCTGTATGAGCTGTTTATATATTCTGGAGTTTAATCCTTTGTGGTTGATTCGCATCCAAATATTTTCTCCTATTCTGCAGGTTGTCTTTTCATCTTCTTTATAGTTTCCTTTGCTGTGCAAGAGATTTTAAGTTTCATTAAGTCCAATTTGTTTATTTTTGTTTTTCTTTCCATTACTCTAGGAGGTGGGTCAAAAAGGATCTTGCTGTGATTTATGTCGAAGTGTTTTCTTCCAGAGGACAGAGAGCAGAAGCAAGAAGAACTACAATCCTGCAGCCTGCAGGACAAAAACCACATTCACAGAAAGATAAACAAGATGAAGGCAGAGGGCTATATACCAGATGAAGGAAAAAGATATAACCCCAGAGAAACAATTAACTGTAGCAGAGATAGGCAATCTTCCAGAAAAATAATTCAGAATAATGATAGTGAAGGTGATCCAGGACCTCAGTAAAAGAATGGTGGCAAAGATTGAGAAGATGCAAGTAATGTTTAACAAAGACCTAGAAGAATTAAAGAACAAACAGAGATGAACAATACAATAACTGAACTGAAAACTACACTAGAAGGAATCAATAGCAGAATAACTGAGGCAGAGGAACGGATAAGTGACGTGGAAGACAGAATGGTGGAATTTACTACTGCAGAACAGACTAAACAAAAAAGACTGAAAAGAAATGAAGACAGCCTAAGAGACCTCTGGGAAAACAGTAAATGCAAGAACATTCACATTATAGGGGTCCCAGAAGGAGAAGAGAGAGAGAAAGGAACTGAGGAAATCTTTGAAGAGATTGTAGTTGAAAACTTCCCTAACACGAGAAAGGAAATAGACATCCAAATCCAGGAAATGCAGAGAGTCACATACAGGTTAAACCCAAGGAGAAACACGCTGAGACACATAGTAATCAAGTTGGAAAAAATAAACACAAAGAAAAATTACTGAAAGCAGCAAGGGAAAAACAACAAATAATATACAAGGGAACTCCCATAAGGTTAACAGCTGATTTCACAGCAGAAACTCTACAAGCCAGAAGGGAGTGGCGTGATATAGTTAAAGTGATGAAAGGGAAGAACCTGCAACCAAGATTACTCTACACAGCAAGGACCTCATTCAGATTCGATGGAGAAACAAAAGCTTTACAGACAAGCAAACGCTAAGAGAATTCAGCACCACCAAACCAGCTCTACAACAAATGCTAAAGGAACTTCTCTAAGCAGGAAACACAAGAGAAGAAAAGGACCTACAAAAACAAACCCAAAACAATTAAGAAAACTGTCATAAACAGACATCTCCATAATTACCTTAAACGTGAATGGATTAAACTTTGCAACCAAAAGACACAGGCTTGCGGAATGGATACACAAACAAGATCCATATATATGCTGTCTACAAGAGACCCACTTCAGACCTAGGGAAACATTCAGACTGAAAGTGAGGTGATGGAAAAAGATATTCCATAGAAATGGAAATCAAAAGAAACCTGGAGTAGCAATATTCATAGCAGATAAAACAGAATTTAAAATAAAGAATATTACAAGAGATAAGGAAGGATACTACATAATCATCAGGGAATCAATCCAAGAAGAAGATATAACAATTGTAAATATATATGCAGCCAATATAGGAGCACCTCAATACATAAGGCAACTGCTAACAGCTATAAAAGAGGAAACAGACAGTAACACAATAATAGTGGGGGACTTTAACACCACACTTACACCAAAGGACAGATGACCCAAAATGAAAATAAAGAAACAGAAGCTTTAAATGATACAATAGAACAGATATATTTAATTGACATTTATAGGACATTCCATCCAAAAAGAGCAGATTACACTTTCTTCACAAGTGTTCATGGAACGTTCTCCAAGATAGATCATATATTGGGTCACAAATCAAGACTCAGTAAATTTAAGAAAATTGAAATCATATCAAACAGCTTTTCTGACCACAAGCTATGAGATTAGAAATGAATTACAGGGAAAAAAATGTAAAAAGCACAAACACATGAAGGCTAAACATTACGTTACTAAATAATGAAGAAATCACTGTAGAAATCAAAAAGGAAATCAAAAAATACTTACAGACAAATGACAATGAAAACATGATGATTGAAACCCTATGGGATGCAGCAAAAGCAGTTCTAAGAGGGAAGGTTATAGCTATACAAGCTTACCTCAAGAAACAAGAAAAATCTCAAATAAACAATCTAACCTCACACCTACAGAAACTAGAGAAAGAAGAACAAACAAAACCCAGAGTTAGCAGAAGGAAAGAAATCATAAAGATCAGAGCAGAAATAAATGAAAAAGAAATGAAGGAAATGATAGCAAAGATCAATAAAACTAAAAGCTGGTTTACTGAGAAGATAAACAAAATTGATAAACCATTAGCCAGACTCATCAAGAAAAAGAGGGAGAGGACTCAAATCAATAAAATTAGAAGTGAAAAAGGAGAAGTTACAACAGACAGCACAGAAATACGAAGCATCCTAAGAGACTACTACAAGCAACTCTATGCCAATAAAATGGACAACCTGGAATAAATGGACAAATTCTTAGAAAGGTAATAACCTTCCATGACTGAACCAGGAAGAGATAGAAAATATGAACAGACCAATTACAAGTAAGGAAATTGAAACTGTGTGAATGATATTCTACTCATCCTTATAGTGAATCTTTGTGTCTTAGCTGCTGGGTGATCTTAGAGTGATGGGGCAAATCTTCCACAAATTTATCCTAAGGACATTGCTCCATTTATAACTGTTTAGTGAATAAATAGTTTCCCTTACTCAGTCTTGGGACATTAAAGCCAAGTCAACTTTTAAATGTTTATCAAGCACTATTATAACAGGTCTAACACATTATATTTATATTACAGTGAGCAGTACCTGATTGGGAAAAAATGACCTTTTGTACAAATGTGATTTTTCACCAAAAAAAAATTATTTTCTTTGAGCTAAGTTATATATCTGTAAGAGCATTACTTCTACCTGGAGATGGAACGACTGCTTGATGATGATTCTACATCATTTGGAGATGACAAAAATTTAAGTCCTTGTTTTAAAAGTTAAAAAATATATATTGCAAATCTCCTTTAGTAAACTGTGATTGTCTTCTTCTAAGAACTCCTTAAAACCTTTTACTGGTTCTCTTTTCTGGAGAAATCATTCACTATAATTAAGTGAAATGAGCTCACTCTTCTGGTACAATATCCTCCTACTTATAAAAGCATGATAATAAAGTTAACTTTTCCCTTAAAGTTATTGGGGTAAGAATAGTCTAAATATTTAATTTGGTGAGTTTTTCTTATGAAATTAGGAAATTTTATAATAAGGAGTCCAAAAAAGCATTGAACACAGGAATATGATAGAAGAAAGAGTGTTGCATTAAAAAAAAAGAAAAGCATGGAAAAAAGCCATTATCAGGATCAAAATAAAAAAAGGATGATGTGTTGAAAATTAAAATTTTAAAAATGGATGGAACAAAGTTGACAATTATTAAACTTGAGATAGATTTCTAGAGGAAGTACCTATGTAAGGGAATTATACTCATTCAAGGATATGCTCCAAATGGTGGGTAAGAGAAAGCTCCATTCCTTTATAGATTGATTTACTGATCACTCACACACATGCACATGCACACAGAGGTTAAAGGCAAAATTTAGGCTAATTTCCTAATGAAAAATAATGACCAGTTAACAAAATAATGTTTCCTTCATATTCAAAAGGCTTATACATTAGGACACTGAATATACTCTTAGCTTCTCCAATTAATTCAGAATTACATCACAGAGCATATTCTGTGCAAACAGAGCTAGGATCAAATTCAAGCCCTGTCTCTTACTAAGAGTGCAGTTTCACCTATTGGGAATTTAGTTGTCTTACATGCAGCATAGAAAAATATTATATAGACAGTAACATGTTTGACATACTTTATCCCCAAAGCACACTATTTTGGTGGCTATAAATGATAATCACTAAGTGACTGTGAACTTTATAGTGTTTTACATATTTCAACATGTTCTCTATCAGCTTAGTCTCATACATAAAAAATGATGAAATTATATGATATATATACTCAACATTCTTTTTGTGTATTTCTACTTAAATATATACAAATGTAATATAATTTTCCACAGGCAAAGTTGAAATAGTCTTTCATAGTATTTTTGCAGAATGTTAAAATGTATTAACTCCTCACAGATCTTCATAAAATGCATTTCACAGCCTCAATTTCTTGAAAATAGATAAAATTGGTTTTGATAATAAGAAAAGTTATATATCAGCATTTTTCTTTTATAGAATCAGGTGAATGAAACTGGCAACCTAAAGATTTAACAAACCAAATCAACTAAACCCACTGTTGGACCTTAATGAATATGGGGCTAAGTAAATCTTGACTTCAGTTATCCCAGAATTTAAAGTATGCATATATGTACACATTTACACATAAATTTCAATATATCTTGAGTTTACTATAAATTTTAATAAGGAATATCTATTTCAATCACTCAAATTGTAGTTTAGCCCCAAAAGTATGGTTGATCTTATCTATAAAGAGGTAAGGAGGTCTGGGACCTTATTGTGTGAAAGACAGATTGTGTTGTTAGTTTAGATTGCATAAATACCCAATGAAATTATTATGAACCCAGAGGCTAAGAAAGAAATTAATGAGGCTTATGCCTATAACACTCTGCTATAGGAATTAAGTTTGTATAAATAATCAAGGATCAGTTTACAGCAAAAAAAAAAAAAAACCTTGATGTAGTCAGAAAACAAGAGAAATGCATGCTGCTGTTGCTGGAGAACAAGGATTTCCCAGGGTTTAGAATTTGAGGCTTGCCAGCTGATAGATGTGAAAGAGACATGAAGACATAACGTGACCAACTGTGCTTTTACATGGGACCAGATAATGAGAAAATATTTCAATTGTTTCTGGGTTAGAGAGGAGGACTAGAGCTAAATTAAATCTAACAGAAGAAGAAAACAGAGGTCTCAGAAACAAAAAGAATTTCCAGGAAACAATTCATATCTAAGAAACAAGTGAGAGCCCTCTCTTAAAATTGTGGTTAGACAGTCAATAAGACATTTTGGAACTACTACCTAAGGATAAGGAAAGTTCTATTTCATTAATGTGTAGCTAGGTTTGAGGATAACAGAGTGAGGAGACTGAGGAGAGCAGCAAAGTTCAATCGGAGCCTCAGCAGAAGAGTTTCAATATGACAGTGAAGTTGGGAGTGTTCCAGGTTATTGTCTGTGAAGTAAAGGCTCATACCATGCAATATTGTGAATCTGTGTCATTGAGGGAGTGTTCAAAGCCAGTGAGACCCACAAAATGGTGCTAGACAGGAAAACAATACAGTTGACCCTTGAACCAAGTGGGGGTTAGGGGGTGGACTCTCCATGCAGTGGAAAATCCACCTGTAACTTTTAATCAGTCCTCCCTATACACTGTTTCTCTGTATCCATGGTTCCATTTGTGCAGATTCAGTTAACCACTGTGTAGTACTATATTATTTACTATTAAAAACTAGTCACCTATAAGTGGACCCAAGCAGTTCACACCCATGTTGTTCAAAGTCTTCATCTGTATAGAGATGAAGCTCAAGGAGGGGTAGGTAATGGACCCATCAAATGTTACATACTATGTGGCAGTACCCAAAACTGGGTGAGCTGGAATGCCAAATGCTTGTGTGCCGACAAAGAAGGAATTGGCTCTGTATCACTCCCTAAAAGGAACCCTGCAAGACAGTGTCCAAATCAGATGTTAGAAGATAAAATGTCTAGTCCTAAAAGCAAAGGAAAAGAAACACTGGCTTTCTGCAACTGCAAATAGTGGTAGCCCAAGACATATTGGAACAGGAAAGGAGTTAACATCCAAAGCTGTTTAATTTTTTTAAAACTTGCCTAAACTTGCCTAAAGGTAAACGGAAAAACAGCAAAGAAAAATGAAGTGTCCGTCGGAAGAAAAACATATAACAGGAAGAAATATTTCTGCTGTCATTAAAGTACTAGAAGTCCCTCAAGAGCTGGAACATTCATATATCTGGAAAGGTAAGGGTGAGGTCGGGGGAGACTCACACTGCAGAGGTATTGCTTAGATACCAGGCATTGTAAACATCAAAGCTCAAAGCAATTTCAGATTAAGTCAGAAACCTGCTAGTAATGAATCTCCACTTGAGACAAATTTATGACTAAAAAAAAAAAAAAAAAAAGTCCTTCCACTGAACGTGGGATTTTTAGAGCAAAAGGATGCAGTCCCAGTCTTTGTAGTACAGTGCTGAAAAAACCAGAATGTTTGACTGAAAACAGGAAAAGTCATAGAGACTTACAAAAAATGAGGCTGTGAATGAACACATTTCATTTGAGGGGGGCCTGCTTTAATTGAGGGTTGACTGTTAACAGAGAGAGATCATGGCTGTATCATCGTTTAAGAAAAAAAATTCTCACAAGCAAAATAAATTAAAAGTGAGATGGATATTAAAATACTAAAATAAGAAAGCCTCCAGAAAGCACTGTGCCTGGAGTGCCAGCACAATTATCTAGTTATGTATTTATTCAGTTTTACTCTTTCAGAAATATGTGTCATGATCCTCTCTGAGAAGTGTGATAAGGGAATTCAACTCTTACCACCTCCATACGGTATATGTGATGTCACCCTAAACTTATTCAGAGATTTCTCCCAATTAAATTTAAGTATATAAGTTGTAGATTCCTGAAAACTGGTTCAGACTGGCATCCTGGTGAGACTGACAGCATTGACTTACTCAATAAATGTTTGCTGATGTCTTTTTAACCACGTATTTATTCAGTAAATGAGAACTGAATCACTCTTATTTGCTGACTCTGTTTGGGCATTAAGGATTTAACTGAGCAAGATGGTATTCAACTTCATAAATCACAGTAGAGTGTGACATAGACAAACTATTCTTTTTGTGAGCAGCTAAGGAAAGACAGAGGACAAGTTTTGTAGGAGAGGACCCGGTCATGGAATTGAGAGGACAGAATATTGGACATATCATCACACAAACACTGAAATCAATAAAATTGGGTCACGAGCAGTGTTCAAGTATATGACAGCGATCCAATGCTAAATCTTCCATGGAAGGAAGAAGGATGCTTCAAGGGTTGGGAGGTGTCTGTATCGAGGAAATGTGGTAGGTGGTAGAGTTTGATGGCATGCTATTCTGAACCTATGCTTTTATAATGGAGGAACATAGACTAATATGAAAACAACAATGGAAAGGAGGAGACATCATACCCCGACTCCAGGCAAAGTGGTTCTGAAGGATGGGGAGAGAAAACAGTCACCTCTTGAAAGAGCTGGACAGAAATAGAAATGAAACAGATTTCAGTTAAGGGAAGTAGGTGAAGGGAACCTCAAAGAGGTTGAGAATAGAGAGGTAATTGCTGATGACTAACCGTATATTCCAGAGGCCAAATTGAAAGTGTTTTAGAAAGTGGGAAGGAGTTTGTTAGTTAGCATTACTATTCCTGACATACAGTGTGTCTGAAGATTAGGGTGTGTGCAATAAGAAGTGACCTGGGAGACCCCTGTATCTTAGAGTGACCAATATAACTAAGCAGGGCATGACTGCATGAGTCCTGATGGTCTTGATGCATGTAAAGACTGTGACACTGTGAGTTTCAGGAAGAAGGAGTAGTGTGGTGCAGATACTTCAAAGAACATGCAGAATTCTGGCTTTACACTTGCCCCCTGCCCCTTGCCAAAGGAAGCCTGAAGATAGGTGTGTGGCCATATGGACATTCTCTTAATCTTTGTCAATATAGTCTTATATGTAACTGATTATGAATCTTTGGTAAATTATATTTGATATAAAAAGGAAAATAGGAAGTAAATTTTTGGCCTAAGATGGAATGTAGTCCTGGAGTTAATTACTGGTGTTTTTTTGTTTTTGTATTTTGTTTTTTGTTTTTCAGCTGCATTGGAGTCTTTCAGCAAAAGGTGAGCCTTCCCCCAGTTTTTGTAAGAGGAAGTACAAAGGAACAGTAGTTAACATATTAGAAGGATCCTTGAACGGGAGAAAAAAAGTTCTGTTCTTTTCTCTTTTTTTGTAACATCTTTATTGGAGTTTAATTGCTTTACAATTGTGTGTTAGTTTCTGCTATATAACAAAGTGAATCAGCTATACATATACCTATGTCCCTATACCTCCTCCTTCTTGCGTCTCCCTCCACCCTCCCTATTCCACCCCTCCAGGTGGTCACAAAGCACCGAGCTGATCTCCCTGTGCTATGCAGCTCCTTCCCACTAGCTATTTTTTTCACGTTTGGTAGTGTATATATGTCCATGCCACTCTCTCACTTCGTCCAAGCTTACCCTTCCCCCTCCCCGTGTCCTCAAGTCCATTCTCTACATCTTCGCCTTTATTCCTGTCCTGTCCCTAGGTACTTCAGAACCATTTTATATATGGAATCTAAAAACAGTTCTGTTCTTATAACTACTTTCTATTCCCTGAAGAAGGACAGGCACCAGCTTAAGTCCAATGGGTTACAAAGGCAAAATCAGAAACCCTAAAAAGCAACCTAATTATTTTCTCTTTACTCATATTCTTGCCTCATTCAGTAAAATAGGAACTTGAGCACTTTTACCAGTAATGACAGAAAAGCTTTCCCCCTCTATACAGTTCTTACTCACTCCTCTCCAAAAGAAATGTTTCTCTTCTTATTGGTAAGAGAAGAAAGTGTCCTGCATATTCATGGCCTTTGACCTTTCTTGGCACTTGACGGCCTGTACATTGAATATTTCTTTTCACTTCCTTGTGGTGCCAAACAATATATATATCACATTTGGTACCCATCTTGTTATCTATCTCTCAGTTGCTTCAAACGTTGAGAAGAAGAGGGATAATTAGTTGAATTCCTATCTACTCCACATCCCAATTCAAGGAAAATATGTTTTAGATAAGAAAACAGAGATCATAGACTATAGAACTTAAAATCTGAATCAATGTCTTTTAATCCATTGCTTTCTCCACTGCATTGTTGTACTTTTAGCAGTGAAAAAGAATTGATTATACAATATATACTGCATTAAGTAACTGTCAACATCCTTCAAAGGGATATCTGTGGACACCCCAGGGCTAGAGCAGATATAGAAGTAGTCTCCTGTCTTCCATTCCCATCAAAACAAACACAATTTGTTCTGAAGATATTTAAATAATTGTTCAAGTGACTACTTTTTCTCAGGCCCATTTACTCCCATGAGATGTGATCTAATTGTTATAATTTACCTTTAATGTTTTTACTTGTAATCCTGCCAGCATTCTCTACACCTCAATTTTTTCATGTAAAACAATATGAATAATCTCATCTACCTCAGAGTGTTGTTGTGAAGACTGAGTGAGTGAATATATATAAAATGCTTAGAAGACCCCCTTGGCACACACACACAAAAAAAAACCCTATGGAAGTATTGCTGTTATCACTATTTTTCTTGTTGACTTTACCTTAAGTTTCTTTGGATATCCACATATTGTATTTCTCTTACCAATTTACATAAAGGACCTTTGTTATTTCTTATTTTATCTTTTCTGGTTGAGACTAACTTTATCATCTTGTTAAGGTATCATTAACAGTAATAAATTTATTAACTCAACAAGTATGTGTTGAGTGTCCCCTATGTGCCATAATTTGTGACATTACTGATGAACAAGACAGTGTTCAACTACCTTCAAGGAGTTTATGTTAAAGTAAGGAAGATGGTTAGTAATCTGCAAGTTCTGAGAGATAGAAATTTGAATATCATAGATTATGAGATAGGTGAAGAAAGGCTTAATCAGAAGTCAAGGTCTGTCATTTTTATTTAAATGTCATCTTTTAAAATTTGGCATTCAATAGTGCCTATATTTTATTTTAAAAATTATTAGATATGTTGATCATTCTTAATTTGGATGTTCTTAAAATTCTCATTGTTTGGTTAAACAAGGATCTACTCTATTAAATTCTCTCCTTGTCCTCTTATCCTTTCTTTGGATCCAAAATTATCACTGGTCAGTAAACACATGTTGAATGAATAAGTGGTTATTTTGCTTGTCTTATTAGCATTGTGGAGCCTGCCTTGAAAACAACAATTAGCTTGATTCTCAGGGTTACAATGAATTTAACTAAACTAATTTTTTTCCAGTGCAATTATAGGTCCCAGAGCACAAAGGACACTCCTAAGGCTCTTAACCATATTCTGAAGAGTAAACAGTATTCACTTTTTCTTTGCTGCTTTGATAGTGATAAACAACTTACAAATAAGAGAGAAAAACAAAGCAAAACAAATCTATGGCAACACCTTTCTGAAATGCTCCTTGTGTGATGAGAACAGAGGAATTGTCTTTATTTGCAAAAGTATGAACTACATTTACAATATTACAATAAAAATTAAAGCTACACAGTTAAGTAACAACACTATTTAGTTTAATATAATTAGGATGTACATAAATCTATAATGCATATGTCATATCTTTTTCTAGAAAGTCACACTGACGTTCTAAGGAAGAATTTTTGAAAATCTTTGAGGAAACATCAAGTGAAAGAAAAGATCTAAATGTGCAAAATTAATAATGTTAAGTTCAGTGAGGGCTGCTGGTTTGGGAGCTGAAGTTGGAAAGCCTTTGAATTCTACATAATAAATGTAACAACTAAGAGCTTATTCAGCCATCTGGGGGCTGAACTGGATGTTTCTTGGACTTCACGACTTCTGTGAAGAAGGTGATCTCTTTCAGGCATGACTCAAAATGAACACTGATTGCCAAACCCCTTCCCCATCCAAATATTCAGAGATGGAAAGTCATTCAGCAACCATAGCACAAGTCAGAGAGAACCCAAGAATTGTCGAGCAATGAGCAGCAGGAGAAGTGAATGTCATGTAAAGACTGGACATTCTGCAGAAGCTGAACTAGAAAATAAAAAAAGTAGAACCTTCTCTATACAAATGCCACTAATGAAGGGAGAATTTATAAGTGAACTTCAATCAATTGTAAATTGAATAAACATTCCCCAAACTCGAGGTATAAGCTCAGAGATAAGGAGGAGTTTCTTTTGACATAGAAATTATGAGTGAGCCAGATAACGGGACACACATTGAAGAGATATAGAAATGTCTAGAAACACAATAAAAAGGATTTAATTTACAGAATGTGTATTTCAATCACTTCTTCTATGGCCACCATCATAATAAAAAATTGAGCTATAAGTATATGTATTTTCATAAGTATAAGACAAAGATTCATTACAACACAAATTCTTTAAGTTTTATAATGTTCCACAAATACTTTAAATGCATCAACTCTGAAGGAGCTGACATTTTATCATTTCCAAATGGATACTTATTTGTTTTTAAAATTTTCTGTTTGTTAAAGAACCACAAAAGCTTTGCATTTCTTTTCCAGTTTCTTTCATTGTTAATCAAAACATACACAGATGTTGGCCATAAAATAATTTGAGAAAAGGGCTTTTATCAAAAGACCTTTACAGTTTCTATTAATATGAATTAATTAGCACTGCTATATACACTTTAGCTATAAAATAGCTACCTGAATGTCTACTCTTTTATACCTTCATGTACTAAGCCAAGGTTTACTGCAGTGTTTGTGGCTGAGGAAAAGAGATACACAGAAAGAAGTATAATTTATTTTATATATCTAGTATATGATTTTATAAATCCTGTGTATAGTGTATAAAAGCTACTCTTGTGAATGTATGCTTAGAAATTGTTCCAAGATGCCAGTAACACATCACTGAATATTTTCCTGAACTAAGAAATCCTTTTGTAACCAGAATTTTTTTCTGTGCAAGTTAAGTATTCCTTAGTCATAAAATACATTACTTATTTTTATTATTTACTGGAGTAGATTGAAATATTTATCACATTTCTAACTCCTCACACCTATGCCATGACCTCATCATGGGAAAAGTGTACTTCCCTACCCGCTTGAATTTGGGCTTAGCCATGTGACCTGTTTGACCAATGAGATGTTAGCAGACATGACGTGAACAAAGATTTGAATTGAGACTGTGTGATTGAGCTTAACTTCTTGAACTCCAGGAATCCTACATATATACCACAGAAGCAGAGAGAGGTTTACCAAGGATGCAGTACTTACTCGACACAAACAAAATGTTTGTTGGGCTAAGTTCCCAAATAATTACTGCAGTTATATTCAGTCATTAACACAGTAGACCAAGCTATATGGATTCATTTTGAGTAACTTCATAATTTGAGAATCACTCAACCTCACTTCAGAAGCAGTTTGAACCTCCAAGCCTCCAGCATTACATATCCCTGCTTCTAACCAAAAGATTTTTTTAAATGGTAGTTTCACAGTAATTATGAAGATGTAGACATACAACTTGAGTTACTTCTACCATTGTATGTGACCACTTGGAGTTTGTATTTGTGGGCAACATTTTTAAGTGTAAAAAGCAAATTTTAAGGGGTGAATTTTTTGCTCTGCAAAGGCAAATTTGAGTTTTAATAGAAAATGTTTTGTTGAATTTCAATATTATTCAATTTAATTTGAAGAAAAATATTGATTATTACTAATACATGTTTATTTCATGGTTATTACTAAAATTTTTTTTGTAGTTTAAGGGAAGGAGGGTGTTAATAAAGAATCCTTTGGGGATGTCAAACACGGTAGTTCAACTTTCTGAGGGAAAGAATTCCCTACACAGAGTTCCTTCAGCCTGAGCCCCAGAATGAGGCACTCATAGAGCTGACCAAAGCTGGAGCCAATCTGGACCAAAAAATAGACTGAAGCTGAAGGACAGTCAATTCACACACCAATGAGAACAGAGGCTTACCTTTACAAGCCCTGAGTGTTGTGATGGTATGCTATTTAAGATTATTGTGGCATTGGTATACCAAGACACATACTGTCTTTTCAGACTTTGGTTTATTTATTGCTCAAATTGTTTTATCCACCATTTCACCTTACACAATGTCTCAATCACAGTAAATCAGTTGACTGATTGATACTCAGCTTTAAACTGAAGGAATTTACAATCTGACTGAAGATTACAAAGCCTACATGAAAAGTTCTAACAATGCAAGGCATGATGTGATTAGAAAAGTGGTGTGCATATGATAGATGCTACAGGGGTTAGAAGGAGGAAAGAAAACGTAGTGGATTGGTGACTTCTGTGGAAGAGTGTGTAGAGGAACTGGTGAAACCTGTTGAAGAAACAAGTTTTGGGCTGTATTTAAAGAACTGATTGAATTTAGGATATTCAGAGAATGGGGAAACATACTTGAGAAAATAAAATGCATAACAAGGGCATGATTGAGCACAGCATTCTTAGAGACAGGTATGTAATGGAGGGGGTATTTTGGGGAACAGACTGTACTGGTTTTTTGTCTCCTGCCCACTTGAGTAATTGAAGGAATATTACTTAACATTTCAACATTTGGTCTCTTCTCCCGACATGAGCTACTTTCTTAGTGAGATTATGTTGAGGATCAAGTGAGGTAGATTACAAACTGACAGGCATATTGTATACATTAATAAACTGTTAATTCCCATCCCTCACTTGATTTTTTCTCATGTCCCATATACTCATTTTTGCTTTACTGTCTTGTTTCCATTTCTGTGCTCAAAACGTACCTACATTTTTAATACTCTGTTTAAGTCTAGGAGTATGAGAGAAATAGAGCTATAAAACTGGGAGATGAATAAACAGAATGAATTATTTTGTTCAATTTGACCAATGTAACCAATAACTGTCTTCTAAACAGTGATACCAAGAGAGTCAAGAGTCTATGAATTTCCATGTATTCTGAGGTGTGAATGAATCAGGATGGGCAACCGCTAGCAAGAAATGAAAAAGCCCTCTTTGTTTCAAAATATTTATTTTCCAGGGTTCAATAAACAAATATAGGAACAAGCAAAGGGCAGCAGTAGAGAGATTAGGCAACAGATGCATGCATGCACACACACCATCACACTCACGCAGAGCATCTTATCACAAGATTTTCTGAGGTTTAAAGTACTAGTGCTGAGATATGTCCAGTGTTGCACTGAAAATAATTCTGTTCCAGAGAATGTGTCCTTAGAGACAAACACACTTACTGCGTTATTTCTAGGTCAGGAACACATACTTTGAAAGAAGATGCTTTCTGTTTTCATATTTATGTTTGAGTGCTATGACTGTTGTTCTTGTTTTGCATATCTACAAAATACTCTATTTATAAAGTTCTTTATAAATAAAAATTATTTTCAAAAGTGCAAATTAATTAACTTGTTTCTGACAGAAGCATTAATTTTCTTTGGAGGACCCTCAATTCAGAAATAATTTTGTTAATCAACACAGTTCAAAATGTAAAAGCATGCACATATTTATACTGTATTAAATAGAACTAAAAAAACTAATAAAAATCACTTTTTTGAGATTATGCTTCACACTTTTTAAGGCAGACTGTAGTAGGATTGGGAAACTCAGTTTTGTTACAAAGTGGAAATAATAAAGCCAATAAGGCCAATAGAGACAGAGGAGGCCAGAGAAAACAGGGTTTGGGGAGAGTACCAAGCTGTAGAGTATCCTCCCTCAGAGTTATAACCACCAGTGAACACCAAGGTTTCAGAGGGAAAGAGAAACTTGGGCTTAAACTAGTCTTCATAGCAAGAAAACTCAGAGACACTACTGAGTGTGATACAGCAGAACACATCCAGATATCAAGCAACAGTGAAAGCTAAAAACAGAATTATTATATTTTCAGAATCAAAAATAATATTCAATTTCTACTGGGAAGTTGGAATTAATTAAAGTACTAGCATCTGTTTAGAGAGGGGTATTAGAGAACTTTTCAGTCTACATTTTTTGTACTGGAAAGACTGTTGCCATTTAGCCAGAGCCAAGGTTTACTCCCCACCACACCTCAGAATCACCTCTGTGATGCCAGTCAAGTAACCTGAGATTGAAGGTGGAGGCTTGTAATATACAATAGGGTTGGTTCCTTTATTGGTACAAATTGATCACATGGATGAGAGGATGAGCAGGGCTGTGCAAATAATATGTTGAACAAACACTAAGTATACCCATGTCATAAAGAATATTTTGGATAAACACTAGTTGTACCTATGTCATATGTGATTTTGGGTCATCTGAAAAATTAAGGCAAAAAGCACAATAAAATTAAATCAAGATAAAAAGAAAAAATATAAACAGAAATCAATATACTTATTTTATTCTTGTTAGCTTTACTGAGGGAACAAAAATATTCTCAATTTTTAATCTTTTTAGGCTTCAATTCTTCTATTTAAGAAAGTTATGAATAGACATTTAATCCTTGTCTCAAAGACTCTCGCCTATTATAGAAATGAGATATATTATACACTCATCTGAGCCTTCGTGCCCTTCAAAGTCTCTCCACACGAAATGGTGAGGTTGCAAGCATAAGACAAGACTCCAGTGCTACGGTCTAGCTCCTTAAGAGTTCTTTTTCTAGGCTCTGCCTCCTACCCTATAACCAGAATTGAATTTGTTCTGCTCTAGTGTTTCTATTTTTTTCCATTTTTTTCTCCTCACATGTGATTTCACTTAGATTATTTTTTTAATCTTTTGATTTGATTTGTATGACTTTGTCTTTGAGTTTTCCTTGAGGATATTCAAACTGAGGATTTTGAAATCCTCCCCAAGTGCCAGACCCCCTGTTTTCAGTCCCCGCCTCATCCATATCATTGGCTTCCAGGCACCCATTTTTCTAGGAGGACATTTTAAGCACAAAAACCACCATATGAGGACGATCTTAATTACTGAAGATACACATTAGTTGAAGTTTTTTCAAACACTCTAAAGTCAATTGTTGAAATATAAAATAAAAGCTTTTAACCCCACTTGTTTGAAAGCTTTCTTAAGGCAAGGACTTTGTTTTTTTCATCAGCACCTTATACAAAGCCCAGCACACAGCTACACATAAGCAGAGTTTAGCAAGTAGTAGACTCATCAACTGACCTACTGACTGACAAAAATGAACGAATAGAACCAAATACCCTCTGGGGCGTCTTAAACAACATATATCTAGTTTAGGGTGAAATGGGGTTATAGAAGCTTGGTGGCAATAATACATGAGCCATTAAACTTCTCTAGAGAAGGTTTACAAGATCCACCTTTAACTACATTTTGAATTATAATTAATATACAACATTATATTAGTTTCAGGTGTACAACATAGTGATTCAATATATTTATACATTTACACAGTAAGTCCAATTACCATTTATCACCAAAGTTTTTACAATAT
This sequence comes from Hyperoodon ampullatus, assembly GCF_949752795.1. Taxonomy (NCBI): domain Eukaryota; kingdom Metazoa; phylum Chordata; class Mammalia; order Artiodactyla; family Ziphiidae; genus Hyperoodon; species Hyperoodon ampullatus. Next base: position 104,569,743 of record NC_136914.1, read on the forward strand.
CATTGTCTATATTCCCTACATGTACATTATATCCCTGTGACTTATTTATTTTATAGAATCCATCCCCTCATGCCCATCTTAATTCTCTTTGATACATACCTTTCTTTTGGTAATCGACCTCCATAGGTATGGGAAGAATAATTGAAAACAGATATTAATCTATATCCTCTGGTATCACCTAAGCTTTAACTTTGCATTTCTCATAGAAAGCTCCATTTTAAAACTCAGCACTCTGAAAACTAGTTTCTAGTAGTTGATAGTGCTAAGTTTTCCAATCCGTTTTCCTCCCTGAAATTCTAACCCTGGCATAAGCAACTTTAATTTATCATTGACATCATCATTTATTACAAGCCTTCATCCTAACAGTCCATTGCCTTTTAGTGTCCTTTCTTTTTACTTATTTATTTTGATGGCCTGTCTAACTTTGAGTTTGCTTTGCATTCCCAATTTGCCTTTCAGCCAAGTGGCTAGTGCCGACTGAGGGTCCATCATCATCCATCACCATCAGCAGGTTGCACATTATTCATTGCATTTCAAATGGATGGTGCACTTCAGTTTTCACATATCCAATGCCTTTGACCTCTCTGCCAATAATTTTTCTACTTTAATGCTTAAGAGGTACCCAAAAGTTTGGATGTTTGAATATCTGGCTTTCCAATTAAACAGGGAGCAGCAGAGCAAATTCTCTCTAACTTTGTGTCTCTTCTTCTTTTGTTGGATAAGTGCAGAGATGGGCTGGAAATTCTTTGTACTTTAGTGGTGAATCACCAATCTTGTACTGATATTAATCTCTTTAGTGTGGAAAATAGTGTTTTTTACAAAGATGCTGTTTTAAAATTTTTTTTTTATTATTAGTTATCTATTTTATACATATTAGCGTATATATGTCAATCCCAATCTCCCAGTTCATCACACCACCACCCCCACTCCCAGCTTTCCCCATCTTGGTGTCCATATGTTTGTCTGTTTTAAAGATGCATTTTTTTAATCTTTCAGGTGAAAGCAGTTTTAAAGTCCAACTAAGTACTTTGTTTGTTTTTATACAACATTTACTTCCAATAGCTGAAGTGCAAGCTATTCTCACAATGTGATAATAATTTGTATCTAGAATAGAGTTCACATTGTGAAATAAGCATTAGTTATTTTAAACATATGGTGCTTCTATTTTTACTTTTGCTACAAAGACCTGAAACTGTGTTCACTTTTGCAGTTCTAGTTGACATAGATAAATTCAGAGAAGAGAGTCGCAGTTTTTGTATTTGGTAACCTAGAATGCTTATAAAGAAAAGTGTATTAAGCTGGAGAGGATGTGCATTAAATACTGGAAGGTCTAATTTTTTTTTTTTTTTTTTTTTTTTTTTTTTTTTTTTTTTTTTTTTTTTTTTGCAGTACGCGGGCCTCTCACCATTGTGGCCTCTCCCGAGTTGCGGAGTACAGGCTCCGGACGCGCAGGCTCAGCGGCCATGGCTCACGGGCCCAGCCGCTCCGCGGCATGTGGGATCCTCCCGGACCGGGGCACGAACCCGCGTCCCCTGCATCGGCAGGCGGACTCTCAACCACTGCGCCACCAGGGAAGCCCTGGAAGGTCTAATTTTAATTGACAAAAATTACCATGTAATCTGTGATTTCTAATAGTTTTTTATGCCTAAATATTAGAGACCAACAAAAAAATGATTTAAAATACATTTTTAGATGTTACTTTTTAGACTTCTTTTTATATGTTCTCAATAAATAGGGTAATAGTATAATTTATTGTACAGATGTTGTACTTTAGATATTGTACTTTGTGTTTAAAATCAAACACAGATGGAGACCAGACTTGAAAATTCCCTGAGCAGACAGAACTCATTTAGACATACAAGCAAAGCTTAATTTAGTTTATTTTGCAAGATAAGTAGTGCTTACTTGACCTGGGTAACTTCTCACTTATGACTCTGAAAATTATAAGTGAAACTTAAATTATTCCCCAAAATTGATATGAGGTAACCACTAACCAATGCCCTTTCATTTAAGGAAATTCAAGTATTGTAACCAATCACTGTGAAGAATAGTCACTGCCTCCATACTATATAAGCTGCCTTATAACAAAATCTCTCTGAGCCCCATTCCATGCTTTGGTTTGAGTGCTCTGGTTTGCAAAACTGTTTTTCATGTGTCACAACAAACTTTTACTAATTATTATTTCAGTGATTCATTGGTTTGACTTATGTTTTTCTTCCTGAACTTATGACAGACGGAAGAGCACTACAAAGAGTAAAATTTACATTTATTTTCTAAATACTTATTTACGTGATTAACTGATTATATTGGTAATCTATGAAATAACATTATTCAAAATCTAATGTCAAAACTAAAATTCCTTCTAAAGATAAGTCCATGTACATTAAAGAAACATGTTTAAAATCTTTACATAAATTGTCAGAACATTAAAAATAATCTAGAACCAAAATATTATGATTGCATATTCACACACTTAATCAATTTCTTAGTCACAGTTGTCTCTAATACTGTGTCGGATTTAGAAAAAAAGTTTCTGAAAAATATAGGGTTTTTTGATTAAATAAGTTTTTATGGTCTTTTTCAAAACATGTCTACAATCTTCTTCAACATTGCAATTTAATGGGTAAACCAAATTGTACATCTTCAATTAACACTTCTCTGTAGATCATAACATTTTTAATTGAAAAAAATATTGCTTATCAAGAAGCTAACATACCAGATAAGCTCAGAGCAAACTAAGCTAAATGAAGGATTTTTCTAAAGTCTAATAAATTTTCAAATAAATATATTTAAATATTTAATCTCATACATTAATTCATGTACTATATTCTATCTCCATTCAAAATACACTTCTTTGATAAATAATTTTACAAATGAAAGTCTCCAAAAACTTATCTTTATTTATGATACATTTAATGTTACTTCAACACTAGGTGCTGCCAAATCATAGGCCTTCTGAATTTATAACATTTTGGTTTATTTAATTGTGCCCCTGAAAAAGTGTAGTTTTATATCACTGGATGAAGAAAGACTTTTTGTTAAGGTTGTAAGATATCTTCATAATTAGTTTCACATATATTTATTCCCAATGATACAGTAAACGTTAATTCAGTGACTCTACTAGCAGATTAAAAAAATCACAAAGTTTTAAATGATACCAGTTCTACATCAGTTGATCAGAGCCTTGAAATAGAAATTTACTTAACAATAATGGTTTGATTTTTTTTCCTCCATCCAACTAACGAACTCAAAGTAAAACTCTGGAAGCTTGTTCCCACCCCATGTTGTCTTTTTATCCCACCGAAGGGGTGGAGGGAGAGCTGAGAAACACTAGTGTTGGTCACAGTGCAGGAACACAAGCCCAATAAAAGACTGATATTTAATCATAAGAATAGAGAACACTGTGTCCTCTTGATACTTTACCAACACAGCAATAAGAATAGTATGGTAACAGTAGATTACAGCTGAAAGAGTAGCAAGACACAAATGCTCCCTAAGGAGGAGTATTTAAGGATGTCTATATCTATTTTAAAAATTGAATCGATAATTAATAACTTGGAAAAAATAAAGAATTGGGCCTGAATGTTTTCACTGGTGAACTCTACCAAACTTTTAAGAAGGAATGATTCCAATTCTGCATAGTCTTTTCTAGAAAAAGAAGCAGAAGAAATACTTCCAAACTTTTTTATGAGGAATTACCCTAGTATTAAAATCAGATAAATATGTTACAACAGAAGAAAAACTACAGACTAATAGTTCTCATGAACATAGAAGCAAAAATTCTCAACAAAATATTAGCAAGGCAAATCCAGCAATGTGTAAAAGTAATGATACACTATGATCAAGTACCAAGTGAGATTTTTTTTCCAGGTAAACAAATCTGGTTAAATATTCAAAAACCAGTTAATGTGATACAACCTTGCCAACAGGATAAAGAATAAAAACAAACAAAAGGACATGATCACATCAACTGATAGAGGAAAAAGCATCTAACAAACCCAACAACCACTTATGATAAAAATTTATCAAACCAGAAATTAAAGGGTACTTTCTCAACTTGCTAAAGAACATCATAAAAAAAAATTTCAGATAATGTCACACTTAATAATGAGAGACTCACTTTTTTTCTCAGACTGGGAACAAGGCAAGGATGTCCTTTCTCACCACTTCTGTTCAACATCATATCAGAAGTCCTTTCTTACTGCAAAAAGAAAATAAAATAAATGGAATATAAATTGGAAAGGAAAGAATAATATTGTCTCTATTTGTAGATGACATGATTATCTATGTAGAAAACCCTAAAAATTCTACAAAAGAACTCATTGAACTAATGAAGGAGTATAATATGGTTGCAGGATACAAAGTTAATATAGAAAAGTTGGTTGCTTTATATGTACCAGCAATAAACAATTAGAATTGGAAATTAAAAAAAACATATATAAAAGCACCAATAAAATTAAGTACTTGATAGTAAATCTAACAAAATATCTATAGGATCTTTATGCAAAAAATTACAGAACACTGATGAAAGAAATTAAAGATCTAGATAAAAGGGGAGATATTCTGTTTTATGGTTTGAAAAGCTCAATATTATTAAAATGTCAGTTCTTCCAATTTGATCTCTAGATTCAATCAAAACCATAGTAAGCTATTTTATACATATAAACAAATTGATTAAAAATTTATACAGAAGGCAAAAAATCTAGAATAGCCAACAAAATACTGAATAAAAGAAAAAACAAAGTTCTTCACACTATCAGATATCAAGACTTACTATTAAGTTAAAGTAGTCAAGATAGTGTGGTATTAGCAAAAGAATAGACACATATCAAACTGATTAAAAGCTTATAGATAGACTCACATGAATATTGATATAATCAACTGATTTCTAACAAATGTGCAGAAGCAATTCAATGGAATACAGTCTTTTCATTAAATGGTGTAGAATAATTATATGTCTATAAACAAAAACCATGAACCTAGACATAGACTTTACACCTTACAACAAAAATTAACTAAAAATAGATCATACACACACATGTAAAATGCAAAACTATAACACTTTGAGAAGACAGTATAGGAGAAATCTAAGTCATCTTAGGTTTGGTGATGAGTTTTTAGCTATGACACCAAAAACATGATCCATGAAAGAAAAAAAAGATCAATGGGTTGAACTTGATTAAAATTAAACATTCTGCTCTGCATAAGATACTGTTAGATTATGAAAAGAAATACATGTTCTCCATATCTGTGGCTTTTCTTTTCACACTCTAACAGTATCTTATGCAGAGCAGAATGTTTAATTTTAATATTTGCAAAACACATATGTAATAAAAAGAGTTATACCAAAATATGCAAAGAACACTACAAATTCAACAATAAAAAACAATCTAATTAAAAATGATCAAAAGATTTGAATAGACACCTTAATTAAAGATAAACAGATAGAAAATAAGCATATAAAAACCTTCTCAATATCATTTGTCATTAGGGAGCGGCAAATTAAAACATTAAGATACCACTACACGTCTATTAGAATGGCTAAAATTAAAAAAAAAAAAAACCGTGGCAATTCCAATTGTTAGAGAGAATGCAGGACAACAGAAATTCTCATTCATTGCTGATGACACTACAAAATTGTATATAGTTTGGAAGACAGTTTTCTTACAAAGTGAAATATTGCCTTACCATAAGATTCAGCAATCATGCTCCTACATATTTAGCCAATTGATTTTAAAACTTATACCCATATCAAAAAATGTGAATGTTTATAACAACTTTATTCATAGTCTCTAAAAATTGGAAGCAACCAAGGTATTCTTTAATAGATGAATGAAAAAATAAACTGTTGTTCCTCCAAACAATGAAAGACTATTCACTGATAAAAAGGAATTGAGCTATCAAGCCATACAAAGATGTGGATGCATCTTAAATGTGTATTGGTAAGTGAAAGAACCTAGTTGAAAAGCCTACATACAGACAAAGGCAATACTACAGAAACAATAAACAGATGAGTAGGTGCAATGTGGTGTGAAATGGGTTGAGTTGTTGAAGCAACTTCAACAACTTCAACTTGTTGTTTTAGGACAATGAAACTCTTCTATATGGTATTATAATAGTGGATACATGACACCACGTATGTGTCAAAATCCATAGCATTTTATACAGAAGGAATGAACCTCACTGTACACAAAGTTAAACAATCATTTAGGAGGTCAGGGTATCCCAGGATTGAATACTGACTGTGACAAAAAAATGTGACTATATCACAAATGTATGAAACAGTCTTACTGAAGGAGTGGGGAGCAAAAGTGCCTACCCATGTAACTTTGGAAATAAGTCTGTAAGACTAAAGGCGAAAGCAACTGCATATAAGAAATATACTCTAGTTGATAAATTTTACTCATGGGAGTGTGAGCTAATAATTCAAAAGCCACTTTATCTGCATACTGGAATTGAAAATTAAGTAAACATATGGTGAATGGCGGAATACAGATTTTGTACTGCTGAAGTGGGAAGTTACAGACAATGAATTTACAGTTACAGAAGAATGCTCTATGTGGTTTACGGATTAGAATTGAAGACATCATTATAAACTCATGGTTAACTTAACATAGTTACACATGGATATGTAAACATATATATACACACAAACATATATAAATAATATAAATATTTATAGATATGTATATGTACGTTATTTAGTTTACACACATATATTTCCTTTCTCTGTCTTCTGAGATGGTGTAGAAGCAATAAACACACCTAGCACATCTAGAACTTAGTTTCTAACACCATTTTGCAACATAAGGAATCAGACCTTTTTTGAGAAACACCTGATTCTACTACTGGGCTAGAAAATATATAGAATGAACCTGTAATATAGTACCAGAAAGTTAAGGAAATACTCGAGAATAAGCACAATGATGAAAGTATGCCATAGGAAAAAATGAACTCCCAATGGCCAAAGATAGAACAATTTGAGCAACTAAGTAAAGAAAGTAGTGTTGGATTATAACCCAACATATAAATTGAATTTGCATGAGCCCATACAGATATAAATAAATGATTAAATAAATGTATAAATGGGGGAGAAGAAGCAAATCTCCCATGAAGAAGAATCCCTCCTAATTGATATAAATGTTCTGTTCTCAGAGTGATAAAACATAATTTCCACTCCTTAAGTGTGAGCTGTGCATAGTGATTTCCTTCCAAAGAGAACAGCATGGAAAGGAAGAAAGAAGAAAAAAATTACAGTGGAAAAGCCTGGCAAAAGCTTTCATGATCATGATTAACTTTAAAGAGAGAAGTCATGGTGATAGTGTGTCCTTTTGATATGCTATGAAAATGGCATGTTACAGTCTTCCTCCCACAAACCCACACCCTCAACCTAATAACAAGAAAAAAAAATCATACAACTCCTACATAAGGAACATAATATAGAATACCAGTACTCCTATAAAACTGTCCAGACCATCAAAAGAAAAAGAACCTGAGAAATTGTCCCAGATAAGAAAAGTCTAAGGAGACAAGACGGTTAAATGCGTTATGGTATCCCTAGTGGAATCTTAGAAAAAGGACATTATTTTAAAACAAAGAAAATCTGGAAGTATGGATGTTAGTCAAAAATAATGTGTCAGTATTGGTTCATTAATTATGATGAATGTCTCCTACTAATGTAAGATGTTGATAATAGGGGGAACTGGGTTTGTGTACCTGCAAACTTTCTAAACTACCTTTATAACTTTTCTGCTGTAAAGGTAGTTCAGAAATGTACTTAAATGTAACCTAAAATAATTAAGTTAGAAAGTAAAACAAAACCAAAAATCAGTACAGTGCCATCAAAAAAGAAAATGAACAGAGTTGAGATTTTCACCATGTAAAAATTGGTAAAAGCACTGTAACAAAAGGATTCAGACCATACATTCTGAGGCGAGACCACTTAGCCTCTATTTCACTCATGTATTTTATTAACCTAACATAGTTGTCTGTTTCCACTGACCCTGCCAAGAAGTTGCCAAGTGGTTTGTATATCTTGCAGGCCTTAGAAGATACCACAGCTGGCTTACACTTTAAGTGGCTGACAGGGGCTGTTGTGTCCTACTGCTAACCAAGACTGGTCACATGAGTCAGAAAGCACTTATTTTAAAGGTGCTCCCCTGCACTGTTTATCTTAAAGAGAGGTTTCAGTTACCTTGCCTCTGGGACTCTTGGGAAAGAGAATATTGTTGGTTCTCTTTCATATTTATTCATGTGATAAAAGTAAAAACTCTGTCCAGAGTACAGGCATCATACATGCTACCAGATGGGACCATGGCAGAAGCTGTAATGGCGATCTATCACATCCAATCTGACTTGTCTCTTACTAAAAATATTTCATGAAAACAAATCCAGGTAAAATGCTAAACCATACGGAATATCAGGATAGAGGCATAAATGAAGACTTATTTTTTTAAAAAAAGAAAAAAAACAGGATATGTGGTCATTTAATTTGACACATTTCCCCAGAATCCTCTGTTGCTAGGGTTTTTGCTGCTGTAGCTTTGTTCACATATTATAGGTTTAAAATTCAAGTGTTTTTGAGTATAATTCCCTCTGCTATACAGTAGGTCCTTGTTGTTTATCTATTTTATATATAGCAGTGTGTATATTCAATATTTTATAATAACCTATAATGGAAAAGAATCTGAAAAAGTATATATATATATATATATATAGATAGATAGATAAAGTTTATATATATATACATTAACTGAATCACTTTGCTGTACACCTGAAACTAACACAACATTGTAAATCAACTACACTTCAATAAAAAATATATAAAATTCAAATGTTTTTGGTTCCTTTTATTCATAATTAAAATTGCCAAATTGAGACATGGAAAGACTTCAGCAGGTGGTCTCATCCACTGTCATAATTTTAACAAACTAGACACACAAACCAAGACAGGGTCCGTGACCTAGGGAAGTTTACAATGATCACTTATGTCAGAGCCATAATCATAACCTAAGTGTTCAGACCCCATGCCTGCTCTTTCATTTCATTACCGTGAGAGTTTATGCTGAAATGATATTTCTCTTTATCTTAGTACTGATGTCCATTTTGTGCTTTGTTTCAGAGCAGCCTGAATGACATTTATGGAAATAAAGATGTGTATGGAATGACTTTAAATATTTTTTTTGTAATATTTAACCTATGCTTTTATAGGACTAATAAACTGAGTAAGAAATCAAAGGTACTATTCAATCTGGTCAACCTCCTTCTTACTTATGAGATGATTCCAGTGACACACTGATTCAATCCACATTTCTTTAGGGAACATCTATTATACTATTTCTAAACCACTGTGTTAGGTAGCAGAATTAGGGGATGGGAGTGGGACAGAGTATAAAATGTCCAATCAGCTCCTCTAGCATAGAAGATTTACAAGTGGATGTAACTCAAGGCAAGAGATATTATAATATACTATGAGTTTATGCGAAACCCTATTGGAGTAATACTAATTCTGACTGGTAGACTGGGTAAAGAATCATGAAGAATGTGACAGCTGGGCATTCAAGTTAAAGTTATGAATAATAAGAAAAAGGAAAGATTATAGATGCTCACAGTGACTACAGACTGGCAGGTGTCCTTATCGTTTGCTGTTCAGATGTTTCTTTAAGGAGATTAGTGAGGGTTTTATAGAAAGGTATGTTGTAGCCAGATCATACAGTTCTTCCAAAGTTATCTAAAAGGGGAGACATATTTATTGAACACCATTTAAATACCCTAACAAATATTACATGGTTACAAAAATACCATCTTAGAAGTGACAAAATATTTATTAACTTTTATTCATAATGCTCTATATCAAAGCATAGGTCAATACTATAAAAGCCTGAAAGGAAATAAATGTCAGCATGATCACCAAAGGCTAAAAGTAAAAATGAGCAATGGTGAGCATTGGGAAAGGTTCCACCTGGTAGATTAGCATGTTAAAGGCAGCAACAGTAAGCACATCCTGGGGTATGAAGAGGCGTGTCTGTCAATGGTGGGACTGTTCTGGCAGCTTAGTTTTGCCGCTAGTGTCTTTGCTGAGGTTGTGGGGTCCTGCCTCCCCAAGGCCAATGAATTATATTTTATAGAGGCTTTTAATGAAGCTGACTTACTTGGTATACATTGACAGTAATATGCTTTATAGAAACTACAATTTACTTTAATACCTGTAACATATATGTGAACTTCATTTCAAGGATAACAACTTGTTATATTACAAGTATGCAATAAAGCCTTAGGACTTAGGTGACACGGGAGAGGATTACAAAGTCATGTGGATATGATTCCTGCAAAGATTTGGTCAATATATATTGTCTTATTTTTATATATTAATGGTAATACCAATGTACACATAGATTTTTAAGCCTTGTTAATTTTCTAGAAATTGCAAGAAATATTGATTTTATTCACTCAGCTATGCTATTCAATAATGTTTTAAGGAGAAAAATTGCACAGAAGATAATTTCATTTCTTTTAAGTGCAAATAACCAATAATGTAAATTTTTATCATTCAGTGATAGTAGTAAATTCTCAGGGTAAATCAGTCAAAAAAATTAGAATTTAAAAGTAATTATAAGGCACATAAACTTAATATATTTGTTTATATTGTAGAGAAATATGTTAAACACTTGAATTATTTCTGTAAATTAAATGTAAACTTTAATAAAATTATTTATCTTAAAAATTATTAAATAATCTACCCACATATATATTAAACAAAGAAATGTTATATAAATGTATTAATATGATATTAAATCTAATATTGTTGTAGAGTATATAATTTATAATATATATTATAAATGGAGTATTCCATATGTACCAATTCTGGCAGCATATGTAACAGAATATGAATACTGTTTTATTATTCTTTGAGAATACAATTAGCAGCAGGGGAAAAATTTGGTTGCACCTGATCTTGACTATGAGTTTTAGGAGTGTTTCAGTAAAACTTATATTTCCAGACATAACCACAAGAACTAACTGTAATATCCAGGCTTGTATGAAGTTTTCAAAATTTAGATTTTTGCATATTGAAGGCAACTCAAACTGCACAGAATAAAGAAGAAACTTGTATTCTAGCCCCAGGGCAGAAATTTCTCCTTACTATCTATGTGGTTCATCTACCATGGATCAGATGAAAATTAAAGAAATATATCCATGTCTCAATACTGCTATGGCTTCTAAAAAGCAAAACCAAACCAGTAAAACAAACAAAAGTAATTGTATAAAGTATTTGCATATGCAATACGCCCAGGAAAAAAATAATAATAACCTCACAGTGGAGGCTTCCATGATAACAAAGCTATCACTCTCATAGTGAAAAAGCCTGTCTCACCACACCAACACTCCCAACACATAGGCAGGCACACAAACACACTGCAGAGCAAAATCTCAGCTCTCTACAGGCCTCACTGTTTCAAAACTTGTGAGCAGAGCCCTTTAGACTGATTGTTGCACCACCAAGGAAATAATTAGTCTACTCTGGAAATTATCTGGTAGCAGAGGCTTTATTGCTCTGAAATTGCAGGAGGGAGTCAATCAGCAGGTAAAAACCTGGGAACAGATGCTCTGCCTTCAGTTTTCTCCTAACTTAGCCCTGAAATTAGTTGACATTACAATATTTTGCAACAAAGATGGCTTTATATAGTTAAAAAAAAGAAATAAATATTCTAGCTTTCTAGCTGAATAGTTAATTAGCTTAATTTCGGCAGTTTTTTGTTTCTTTCTCCAAATAATAATTGTTTCTTTCAAGTGGTTTATGCTTCTGAAGTGAGTGAATTTATAAAAAGTAGTTTTTGTTTTGCTTTTTTTGTCCTCAAAAAGCGTTTTTTAAAAGCTGTACTGATTTTTAAAATTCACGTTTGTTCTTTGGAAGTCAGTCTCCTTCTAAATAATTTTATTTATTTTATTTTGTTTTCTATTCTAATTAGCAAATTATATGTATACATCTGCCACTATAATGTAAAATAAGTATAGTCATAGATATTTGGGACTAGAAGCTTTCCTCACTGGAAATGCAGATGATTTTTTTTCAGGTTTCCATAAAGAGATTCCCTTTTCTGTTAATTTCCGGCTGTCACTTGACTTTGCGTCACTGTGCATCACTCTCTCTTCATCTATTTTGTCTAATTTATTTCCAAAAATTTTCAAGATTCTCAAATTTATTAGTTCTAGAAATGTAGTTCTCACCAAGCAGTAAGTTGCTTGTATCTTTCTATGGACAGTTAGGATAAGTTATTGCCAAGAGATGTATAAATTCTAAGCCATAAATATTTGCTCCTGTCAGTTAAATTTTCCTGGATTCTGTTTCATTCTGCTAAAATAAATATAAAAAGCATACACATATATATGTATAAATAATCTGCTATGCATATTTTCTACCTATTTAAACTATGATTTTAAGTACTTATAATTATCATATATTATTTTTGTTAAATAAGATCTATATGACAATATGGACAATGTTCATAAATTCATTTTTGACAGTAGAAATGTGCAAAATGGTAGAAGAATCTATATTTTTAATGATAAGGAGATCATGAAAAGAGAAACACATTTGGGTGATATTAGAATGTAGTAAATTTTTTTCTATTTAAAAATTTTTGTCATTGACATATTACAAAAATACAAGATTTAAGCAATTGCTATATTAGTAAGCTTTTTTAAAAACAAATATTTCTTCATTTTTTAAAATTTATACTGGTAAGCTAGAGGTTAATTTACAGTGATAGATATAATGTTGGTTTGCTTAATTTTTAAAGCAGAGAAATATCAGTAAAAATGGTCTGAATTCTAGTTTGAACTCTATTATTATCTATCAAAATTGAGAATTTTCGTTCACAAATATGTTAAAAATAATCTTTAAGTACCTTTCCAGTTCTGAGATATAATCATTAATCTATTATTTTTTTTTTTTTTTTTTTTTTTTTTTTTTTTTTTGTGGTACGCGGGCCTCTCACTGTTGTGGCCTCTCCCGTTGCGGAGCACAGGCTCCGGATGCGCAGGCTCAGCAGCCATGGCTCACGGGCCCAGCCGCTCCGCGGCATATGGGATCCTCCCAGACCGGGGCACGAACCCGTATCCCCTGCATCGGCAGGCGGACTCTCAACCACTGCGCCACCAGGGAGGCCCCCATTAATCTATTATTTTACTTATAAAATTATAATATAAATATATAGATCTCAGCATAAGAAAAAGTACAAAACATGCAAATGATACTAAAACTTCCTTGACTACTAAACTCTCTCCTGAGATTCACCCTCAGGATTTACCCTCAATAGTACCCTCAAAATATATAAATATCTTATATATTTATGTAGAAAACACATTAACATGAAATTTTATAGTATTATGTCTTAATATTCAAATTTTATTCTACTTTATAGGAAAGATAAAAAGTGTTTAACATCAAAATAGAACAGTGATAATCACTTTATGTTGAACACCTATAGAAGTTGGGGAAACAGCATTGATGCCTTTAGATTAATATATTTTTGTATTCACTTTATCCTCAGGCCTGGACTCTGACAGTTTCTCTGGGAATTGGTTTCTCAGAGAAGGTTACACTGATGCTAAAGTTGATAATGGCAAGGTTGATGCCTTCCAATCCAGTACAACATTCTTCACTTTGTGAGTTACTCAGAGTAATGTGATGGATATAATTTTTAACCACCTCCTTAAACATATATATCATATATTCTTTTAAACATAAATGCATAAATGAACCTGTAACCTGGGATGAGACTCTAGAATATTGTTAAGCCAAAGGCTGACACTTGGAATATTTTTTTTTTAATTCAGAGACTCCCCATGAATAATTTTTAGTTGTATGCTTCAGGTATAAACTAAGGTCAGGTTCTAACCTGAATCTCAGAAATGTTTATATGAGCAAAGATTTCCAGTGAACCCAGAGAACAGAAAGTCTTTTATTTCCCAACCTTGACAGTACTTCCATCTAAGAGACAGTAACAAATGCAGTAGGAAACTATAAAAATTCTAGTTTAGTACTTTATCTAGCTGACCAGAGACTGAGTAAGGGGTAAATATGATATCAAGCTCAAGATCAAGCTAAAGATATGAAGAGTATTAATTAAAATTTATCTAGAATCAGTGAACTTGGTCAATTTTTTAAAGCATGCTGCAATATTTTTATCCACTTTTTCTGTACTTAGAGAGGTACTGAAAATCAATTTTGGTGAGATGTGCAATCTAATATTTGGAGGCTATAGTAAAATCACTGTCCATCTCTACATGTTGTTATGTTTTACGTGGGTTTAAAATGTAATATTCTAGTAAGAAATTTTGATTCTGCCTCTAAGTTTGTATGAGGGCTAGGTCATGTAAACTAATCAGTAAAAATTTTATTCTGCTTACATAGGAAAGAAAACTGAGGTTAAGAGGTAAAGAAAAAGGCATCTATTATTGGAAAATAATTCAGTGGATTTATTTTTCTCACAAAAAGAAGTCATACACATATGCGTTCACTCTCAATATCTCTATGTTTCAAAAAGTCAGATTCTTGGTTACAGAGAGTTGCTGAAAAGATAGAGACTGGGAGCATTAAGCAAATGGGCTAGTGAGAGACAGCAAAATATAAAAGGAAATAAAATTAAATAGGAATAAAATTAAAAAGGAAAGAAAAAAGGCAAAAGAAGAAAGAAAAGGAGGGAGAAAGAAGGTGAAGGGGGAAGAGAGGGAGTGAGAAGGGGATGAAAGGGAGGGATGGGAGAAGGGAGGAAGAGTGGAAGAGAAAAAGACACCTCAGAAAGTGAAAGCTTTTATGTGGAGAATAACAACTGCAGGCACTATCTGTTGAAGCTGTTCAAGGGCAGAAATCATGCAAAAAAGTCCTTTAACATCAAGGAAAAATGATACACATTTCATTGTTTTGTTCATGCTTGGGGACAACCTGGGTTTGTCCATCTTTTCATTAATTTACTCATTTATTTCAAACTATTTATTTAGCATCTTCTATGTTTTAAATTAACTGATAGGCCCTGAGGATATTTTGGACAAGGTAAAAACTGTTCCTCCTTTCCTGGAATTGTACAGTCTGTCAAGGTTAGTAATCTAGGATTTGATTAATCCCAAAATGATAACAGTCCACGTTTAAAACATAATGATTTCTATATTACTATATACTCGTAATAAGGTCAACTAAGTGAAATGACAAAATATCTTAAGTTTCATATATCATAAAACCTGAAATTCCAACTTCAGAATCTTAAGTTTAGATCAATCAATTTCTTTAGATACTTAATGCACTGTGTTCTTCCAAAGTACTTTTCTAAAATATACATCTCTTCGGAAGATGTTAAGGATCATATTTCATTGTGAGTATAAGATTTCTAAAAGAGAGAGACTCAGACAAAATTAATGAGGAATCTGTCACTTAATGATAAATCTGGAGACAGTCCAGTGCTGGTGAAATCTTCCAGATTCCAGTAACACCACAACATCCTTTTGTCTCTCTGCTCAGCCATCATCAGGGAAAACCACACAATCACACAGTGACAGTCACAAGCATGGCAGCTGTATTCCTAGCAGAAGGAGGTAGAAATATGAGTGACGAATAGTCAATGTTGGTCAGGTATTTTTTTTTTTAAAGTACTTCCCCAGAAGCCCCAGTAAGGGGCGCTAAGGTCGGGTCAAATGGTAACCTTAACTACAAAGGAGGATAGCACAGTATTTTATTTTTGTGCTGAGTAGATTTCCTCTTTTTCCCAATAATATCTGATTTCTCTTAGCAAAGAATGGATAATACAAATAATGGTTAAGAAATGAGCAGTCTCTGCATCACACAGAGGAATACATCTTAACTGGTCACACCTTAGTGCTGATAGTTGAATGAGGGCAAGGAAAGTATTTGCTAAAACATGGGAATCTAAAAAGTGTGTTTTCCTCCTAGTTTTATCTGGGACTCTGTAGGGGGATACACACACACACACACACACACACACACACACACACACACACACACACACAGTGCCCAAAATCCATTCATTATGCAGTGCATAATTACCTCTTTCCTAAGTGATAGAGTGAATAAAATGTGTTCCATTAATATCTTGACAGCAGAAAGGAAAAAAAGTCAGATACTTCTAAACCAATAAGATTTATGGCTTTAAGCTATACTTA
Source organism: Hyperoodon ampullatus (assembly GCF_949752795.1). Lineage (NCBI taxonomy): Eukaryota > Metazoa > Chordata > Mammalia > Artiodactyla > Ziphiidae > Hyperoodon > Hyperoodon ampullatus. The sequence continues at coordinate 104,585,919 of NC_136914.1, forward strand.
GCTGATTTTTGTTACCAAACCAAATCAAGTGGCAAAATGAAAAACTTAAAAAATAGAGAAAAATATGGAGTGTGATTACTGTCTAACATAGTTGAAAATGATGAAGATTCATTACAGCTAATGCTTTGAGCATCTTTACAGAGCAACAGATTACTCATAAATTATCCAACACTTAGTGTAATATTGGTTACCATCATTTTAGTTAAAAGATGCTAAAGACTTATTAGATAACAGTCTATTTCTTGGCTTTTGCAGGCTAGAGTCTCTTGAGACAACACATAACGCTTGATCTTAGCCAAAAGGCCAAGAGTAAACAGTCATGATACATTTGAATATATATTATGGATCTATGGCACATACTCAATTACCAGGAGACAGAACAATCAAAAAAAAAGTAAACATATGCTACTGTAATTTATTTTAATATTTGTAGGAAAACAAAGACCATTAACCTTATACTTCATTTTTGAACTTTATCATTTGTGTTCTATTTTTTACTACACAATTCAATAAATAATATCTCATTTCTCTCACATATTACCATTGTAATGAATAAACTTAGATGTTTCTAGTAATCTGATTTCTAAGTTATCATTAATCTAATTTTTAAAGGTCTACAATATTCAAAATATCTACAGATGGGAACATAGTATGAGGGTCTTGTTTTTTCTTTCTAGAAACAAATGTTCATGAATTTTAAATATAGATGACAAAAACCTGAGGAGGATATATGAATTTTCTGAATACAACAAAAAACTGTTTTTAGTCATTATGATTTTTTAAGCTACAATTTGTATTTTCTATACCTTGCAGAGTTTTAGCTGTGATTTTCCAAGTGACTTCTTTCTCACTTATAAAAATACATGGATGGGGGCTTCCCTGGTGTGCAGTGGTTGAGAGTCTGCCTGCCGATGCATGGGACACGGGTTTGTGCCCTGGTCGGGGAAGATCCCACGTGCCATGGAGCGGCTGGGCCCATGAGCCATGGCCTCTGAGCCTGCGTGTCCGGAGCCTGTGCTCCACAACGGGAGAGGCCACAATAGTGAGAGGTCAACGTACGGCCAAAAAAAAAAAAAAAAAAAAAATACGTGGACATTATTTTGGTGAAGATAATTGTGCTGCATAAAAAAGCTACCCTTTGAGGAGTTGGGAGAACAAAGACAACATGAGAGCTGGAGCCGAATGTCTCATGAAGAACACGTCTTCTCCAGCTTCTACATGGAGTGGGCATTTGTTTTGATTTCTTTCACTGTACGTCTGACTAGTTCCTAAGTATACGTTTTTCCTTTCATTTTATAATTCCCATCTAAAGGAGAAAACAGTATTATTCCTACTCATCATAATAGTCTGGCATGCGTGTTAAGCAACATTTAGTCTCTTTTGATAATCAGTAAAAACAAGTGTAAACAAAGAGATTAAGGGGCAATTTCTATGTGACAGGTACTATTCTAAGCCCTTTTGTAACTGTTCTGTCATTTAAATCCATCAAGTCTGCAACGTATGCATATTTATTGCTTAATTATTATCATGTCACAGATAGGAAACTGAGGCATCAAGATATTAAGTGAATTTTCTTTAGTAACACAAGAGATATGAAGCTAAGTAAGTGCTGAAACCTGGAAACGTGACTACAACAGGGCTTGTGTTCTTAGTTAATGTGCAATACAATCTTAAAAATCAAATCAAGTAAAATTTAATAAATATTTGGCATAAATTTTTAATGTGCAAAACATTGTAGGAAAGGGTGCTGAAGTTTCATTACTGAGTTAAAGAAAGCAATCCACATCAAAACTAATAATAAAAGGTATAAGAAGATGAAACTAATAATAGAAGGTGATAAGGTAAGGTATAAAAGGAACTATGAGGTAAGTGAGAAACTATTTTGCAGCCATATGTAGGAGAAATGTCATGAAAGATGAAGAGGTATACTAAAGTTACTAGAAGCAAATTTTGAGTATTGGAATTAGTTTTTGACAGGGACTCGTAAAGACAAAAGTTCAAATCCCACCTCTGCCACTCATTTTTGATTTTAGGAATAATATTTTTTCTCCTTGAAATTCAGTTTCTTTTGAGACAGAAACGGAACATATAATATCTTAGAGAGTATAACAAGGACTAATTGTTTAAGGCATGAATATTCTATGCTAGGAAAAGTTATTAAAATATATTAAAATTACTAACTTTCAGGCTTTTGCATCTGTTATTTCATTTCCCACAATAATGTGTGAGTTAAGTATTATCTCTATTTTACATATGACAAAGTTGAATCTGAAAGTAGAGTAGTAAACACAAACAAGACACAAATAAATATCTTTTTGATGTCAAATTTCAAAATGTATTCACTACACAGAAAAGTCATAATAGGCATTAACTAAATCACCCTATATTTCCACATTTGAAAAAAAAATATCATTCTACTTTTCTCTAGTTTCATGAAGATAATTTTCTACTTAAACACGACTATTTTTTCTATCTATATTTCAATAAAATAACCACTCAATCTATAAAACAATTTCTTATCCTATCCCTTTTAAAAACTGGTTTATTAACTAAAATGCTATGACTTTGAGAATACTAAAGTTTGGCTCTTTTATTATCTTTATGAATACTTTCTTCTTAAATTACAGTATAAAAGAAGAGCTTTTATGAATAAAAGATCCAAATCTTTCCTTGTGAACAAAATTGTAACATCCTACCAATTACAAAATTCTGGAGTGTAAAATGATTACATTAGACAGCCACAGTTCATAAATCAACTGAATTTTCTACTATTTCTATATAAAGCAACTTGACTGAACTACTATAAACAATGAATCATCCCTATCCTCACTGGGGAATTCGGGTCTTATACTTCGCAGTTGATGAGACTGGAAAGGCATTACAAAGAAGCTTAAATAAGCACTTTTTTTTTCTAAAAATTTTTCAGAATCACTGGTTCATTAAGCAGCATGAAAACATCAGTTCCTTTAGCACTTTTAGAAACAGTAGTTAAGTCCATGATCATGATAGATGGGTGATCTTCCTTAACGTGGATTTGCCAATCTGATTATTACCACAGTCATGCCAGTTCAATTCCCTCAAATAATAAATAGAGTTTTCTATTTGATTTACATATTCATGCCTCACTATGACTAACAACCTTTCAGTTCTTAAAACAAAAGAAAACACATTTTTGCAATTTGATAAGAAAAATAACAACATGATGTCTATATCTTATTGTTGGCTGTCATTCTGACAACCAGAAATAAATTTATTTTGTTAGCAAAGTTTTAGGCCTAGTTATATAATAATACATAATGGGTTTGGGGTGGGAGATATGGGTTTAAAAAGATATGAGAACTGGATTAAGTTGGAAAGAACAAAGAGGCTAAGGAAGGGATGGAAAAGGAGGAGAAAGGTGAGAGCTGGAAGAGACTAAGTGGTAGGGTGCTAGAGAAGAGAGATAGGAAACAATACAATGATGCCATGGGTGGGGCTCTGACATATGGATAACAAATACACTTTAAATGTATTGCTTGGTGTTATGTATGGGAATATCCCTTTTAAGTTTCTTAAGACATATCAATTAAGACCTATACCATTTTTCAGTTCATGAAAACTTTTGATATGCAAGACAATGAAGTACCTGACCTCAATATACTGAAATAAAAGGCTCTGCCTATACCTTCTTAGAAAAATAAATAAATAAATAAAATCAGAGATAGCCTCACCCACCAGGGGGCAGACAACAGAAGCAAGAAGAACAAAAATCCTGCAGCCTGTGGAACACAAACCACATTCACAGAAAGAGAGACAAGACAAAAAGGCAGAGGGCTATGTACCACATGAAGGAACAGGCTAAAACCCCAGAAAAACAACTAAATGCAGTGGAGATAGGCAATTTCCAGAAAAAGAATTCAGAATAATGATAGTGAAGATGATCCAGAACCTCGCAAAAAGAATGGAGGCAAAGATCGAGAAGATGCAAGAAATATTTAACAAAGAGCTAGAAGAATTAAAGAACAACCAAATAGAGATGAGTAATACAATAACTGAAATAAAAACTACACTAGAAGGAATCAATAGCAGAATAACTGAAACAGAAGAATGGATAAGTGACCTGGAAGACAGAATGGTGGAATTCACTGCTGTGGAACATAATAAAGAAAAAAGAATGAAAGGAAATGAAGACAGGCTAAGAGACTTCTGGGACAACATTAAATGCAACAACATTGGCATTATAGGGGTCCCAGAAGGAGAAGAGAGAGAGAAAGGACCAGAGAAAATATTTGAGATTATAGTTGAAAACTTCCCTAACATGGGAAAGGAAATAGTCACCCAACTCCAGGAAGTGCAGAGAGTCCAATACAGGATAAACCCAAGGAGAAACATGCCGAGACACATAGAAATCAAACAGGCAAAAATTATAGACAAAGAAAAATTATTGAAAGCAGCAAGGGAAAAATGACAAATAACATACAAGGGAACTACCATAAGGTTAACAGCTGATTTCCCAGCAGAAACTCTACAAGCCAGAAGTGAGTGGCATAATATACTTAAAGTGATGAAAGGTAAGAACCTACAACCAAGATTATTCTACCCGACAAGGATTTCATTCAGATTCGATGGAGAAATAAAAGCATTATGGAAAAACAAAACCTAAGAGAATTCAGCACCAACAAACCAGCTCTACAACAAATGCTAAAGGAACTTCTCTAAGTGGGAACCACAAGAGAAGAAAAGGACCTACAAAAAAAACATCAGGGCTTCCCTGGTGGCTCAGTGGTTGGGAGTCCGCCTGCTGAGCTGGGGGTGTGGGTTCGTGCCCTGGTCAAGGGGGATCCCACGTGCTGCAGAGTGGCTGGGCCTCTGGCCGTGGCCACTGGGCCTGCGCGTCCAGGGCCTGTGCTCCACAGCAGGAGAGGCCGCAGCAGTGAGAGGCCTGCGTATCTCAAAACAAAAAACAAAAAACCCAAAACAGTTAAGAAAATGGTAATAGGAACATACGTATCAATAATTAACCTAAACGTGAATGGATTAAATGCTCCAACCAAAAGACACAGGCTTGCTGAATAGATACAAAAACAAGACCCATATATATGCTGTTTACAAGACACCAACTTCAGACCTAGGGACACATACAGAGTCAAAGTGAGGGGATGGAAAAAGATATTCCATGCAAATGGAAATCAAAAGAAACCTGGAGTAGCAATACTCATATAAGATAAAATAGACTTTAAAATGAAGAATACTACAAGACACAAGGAAGGACACTAAATAATGATCAAGGGATCAAACCAAGAAGAAGATAAAACAATTGTAAATATAAATGCACCCAACATAGGAGCACCTCAATACATAAGGCAACTGCTAATAGCTATAAAAGAGGAAATTGACAGTAACACAGTAATAGTGGGGGACTTTAAGACCTCAATTACACCAATGGACAGATCATCCAAAATGAAAATAAATAAGGAAACAGAGCTTTAAATGACACAATAGACCAGATAGATTTAATTGATATTTATAGGGCATTCCATCCAAAAACAGCAGATTACACTATCTTCTCAAGTGTACATGGAACATTCTCCAGAATAGATAACATATTTGGTCACAAATCAAGCCTCAGTAAATTTAATAAAATTGGAATCATATCAAGCATCTTTTCTGATAACAACGTTATGAGATTAGAAATGAATTACAGGGAAAAAAACGTAAAAAAACAAACAAAAAGAGGTTAAACAGTACGTTACTAAATAACCAAGAGATCACTAAAGTAATCAAAGAGGAAATAAAAAAAAACCTAGAGACAAATGAAAAGGAAGAAATGATGATGCAAATTCTATGGGTGCAGCAGAAGAAGTTCTTAGAAGGAAGTTTATAGCTATACAAGACTACTTCAAGACACAAGAAAAATCTCAAATAAACAATCTAACCTTACACCTAAAGGAACTAGAGAAAGAACAAACAAAACCCAAAGTTACCAGAAAGAAAGAAATAATAAAGATCAGAGCAGAAAGAAACAACAACTTCAGATGGAAGTTGAAATGTTGAATAGCTCAAAAGCTGTGAAGGAACCCCCTGAAGAACAGCAGAATTTACAGAAAGAGCTTGAATATTTGCAGAATGAACGTGCTCAAAGAGTGGAAGAATTTTATGTTGAACAGATTTAGACATAAAATTAGAGCAGGCAATGAAACAAAAATGTACCTGTCACTCAAATTTAGAAAAAGATAAAGAAGCTGAATATGCAGCACAGCTGGCAGAACTGAGACAGAGATTGGACCATGCTGAGGCTGATAGGCAAGAACTCCAAGCTGAACTCAGACAGGAATGGGAGGCAATACAGAAGTTAGAGATGATGATAAAAGAGCTAAAGCTGCAAATTTTGAAATCATCAAAAACTGCTAAAGAATAGAAACCTTTAAAGAGATTCATCTGTGTGTTCCCAACAGGGTTTATTTTTGTTTGTTTGTTTGCTTTGGTAATTGAATTCTGAACAATTTATCTGTAGGAAAATAAATAGGCATTGTATCCATTTGTAGATCAGAGAAAGTGAAGAGATTATATATTAGTATATAAATTTTTACATTTTCCAAATGAAAAAAAAAATAGATCAGAGCAGAAATAAATGAAATACAAACAAAGAAAACAACAACAAAGAGCAATAAAACTAACATCGGGTTTTGAGATGATAAACAAAATTGATAAACCATTAACCAGACTCATCAAGAAAAAGAGGGAGAGGACTCAAATCAATAAAATTGGAAATGAAAAGTTACAACAACACTGTAAAAATACAAAACATCCTAAGAGACCACTACAAGCTACTTTATGCCAGTAAAGTGGACAACGTGGAAGAAATGGACAAATTTTTAGAAAGGTATAAACTTCCAAGGCTGAACCAGGAAGAAACAGAAAATATGAACAGACCAAACATAAGTAATGAAATTGAAACTGTGATTAAAAATTTTCCAACAAACAAAAGCCCAGGACCCGAGGGCTTCACAGGTGAATTCTATCAAACATTTAGAGAAGAGCTAACACACCTCCTTCTCAAACTCTTCCAAAAAATTGTGGAGAAAGGAACACTCCCAAACTCATTCTATGAGGCCACCATCACCCTGATACCAAAACCAGACAAAGATACTACAAAAAAAGAAAATTAGAGACCAATATCACTGATGACTATAGACACAAAAATCCTCAACAAAATACTAGCAAACAGAATCCAACAACACATTAAAAGGATCATACACAATGATCAAGTGGGCTTTATCCCAGGGATGCAAGGAATCCTCAATATATGCAAATCAATCAATGTGATACACTATATTAACAAAAATGAAGAATAAAAAGCATACGATCATCTCAATAGATGCACAAAAAGGTTTTGAAAAAATTCAACACCCATTTATGATAAGAACTCTCCAGAAAGTGGGCATAGAAGGAAACTACCTCAACAAAATAAAGCCCATATATGACAAACCCTCAGCAAACATCATCCTCAAGGGTGTAAAACTGAAAGCATTTCCTCTAAGATCAGGAACAAGACAAGGATGTCCACTCTCACCACTACTATTCAGCATAGTTCTGGAAGTCCTAGCCACGGCAGTCACAAAAGAAAAAGAAATAAAAGAAATACAAATTGGAAAAGAAGAAGTAAAATGGTCACTGTTTGCAGATGAAATGATACTATACATAGAGAGTCCTAAAGATGCCAACAGAAAACTACTAGAGTTAATCAATGAATTTGGTAAAGTTGCAGGATACAAAATTAATGCACAGAAATCTCTTGCATTCTTATACACTAATGATGACAAATCTGAAAGAGAAATTAAGGAAACACTCCCATTAACCACTGCAACAAACAGAACAAAGTACCTAGGAATAAACCTACCTAGGGAGACAAAAGACCTGTATGCAGAAAATTATAAGACATTAATGAAAGAAATTAAAGATGATACTAACAGATGGAGAGATATACCATGTTCTTGGATTGGAAGAATCAATATTGTGAAAGTGACTATACTACCTAAAGCAATCTACAGATTCAATGCAATCCCTATCAAATTACCAATGGCACTTTTTAAGGAAATAGCTAAAGCAGTCTTGAGGGAAAAAAAATGGAGCTGGAGGAATCAGACTCCCTGACTTCAGACTATACTACAAAGCTACAGTAAGCAAGACAATATGGTACTGGCCCAAAAACAGAAACATAGATCAACGGAACAAGATAGAAAGCCCAGAGATAAACCCATGCACCTATGGTCAACTAATCTATGACAAAGGAGGCAAGGATATACAATGGAGAAAAGACAGTCTCTTCAATAAGTGGTGCTGGGAAAACTGGACAACTAAATGTAAAAGAATGAAATTAGAACACTCCCTAACACCACACACAAAAATAAACTCAAAATGGATTAGAGACCTAAATATAAGTCTGGACATTATAAAACTCTTAGAGGAAAACATATTAAGAACACTCTTTTACATAAATCACAGCAAGATCTTTATTGATCCACCTACTAGAGTAAGGATATAAAAACAAAAATAAACAAATGGGACCTAATGAAACTTAAAAGCTTTTGACAGCAAAGGAAACCATAAACAAGACGAAAAGAAAACCCACAGAATGGGAGAAAATATTTACAAATGAATCAACAGAAAAAGGATTTACCTCAAAAAAAAAAAAAAAAAAAAAAAAAAAAACCACCTAATCCAAAAATGGGCAAAAGACCTAAATAGACATTTCTCCAAAGAAGACATACAAATGGCCAAGAAGGACATGAAAAGCTGCTTAGCATCACTAATTAATAGATAAATGCAAATCAAAAGTACAATGAGGTATCACCTCACACCAGTTAGAATGGGCATCATCAGAAAATCTACAAACAACAAATGCTGGAGAGGGTGTGGAGAAAAGGGAATCCTCTTGCACTGTTGGTGGGAATGTAAATTGATACAGCCACTATGAAGAACAATATGGAGGTTCCTTAAAAAACTATAAATAGAATTATCATATGATCCAACAATCCCACTACTGGGCATATACCCAGAGGAAACCATAATTCAAAAAGACACATGCCCCTCAATGTTCATCACAGCACTATTTACAATAGCCAGGTCATGGAAGCAACCTAAATGCCCATCGAGAGATGAATGGTTAAAGAAGATATGGTACATATATACAATGGAATATTATTCAGCCATAAAAAGGAACGAAATTGGGTCATTTGTTGAGACGTGGATGAATGGATCTAGAGACTGTCATACAGAGTGAAGTAAGTCAGAAAGAGAAAAACAAATATCGTATATTAATGCATATATGTGGAACCTAGAAAAATGGTACAGGTGAACTGGTTTGCAGGGCAGAAACTGAGACAAAGATATAGAGAACAAACGCATGGACACCAAAGGGGAAAAGCCGTGGGGGGGGTAGGGGTGCTGATGTGATGAATTGGGAGATTGGGATTGACATGTATACACTGATGTTTATAAAATTGATGACTAATAACATCCTGCTGTATAAAAAAATAAATAATATCAAATTAAAAATTTCAAAAAAATCAGTTCTTTAACATTTCTATTATGAAATAGAGATGAAGAAAACAATAGAAAATATGAATGAAATGAATGAAACTAAAGGATGGTTCTCTGAAAAGGTAAACAAAACTGATAAGCCTTTAGCCACATTCATCAAGAAAAAAAGGGAGAGAGCTCAAATCAGTAAAAATTAAAACTGAAGAAGGAGAGGTATCAGACACCACAGAACTACAAAGGATGATAAGAGATTACTACAAACAACTGTATGCCAATAAAATGGACAGCCTGGAAGAAATGAACAAATTCTTAAAAAGGTGCAACCTTCCAAGACTGAACAAGGAAATATTAGAAAATATGAACAGACCAATCACAAGTAATGAAATTGAAACTGTGATTTAAAAATTTCCAACAAACAAAAGTCCAGGACCAGATGGCATCACAAGCAACTGCTATCAAAAATCCTTCTATCAAGAGAAGGATTAAGAACTAACCTTCTGAAACTTTTCCAAAAAATTTCAGAGGAAAGACACTCCCACGCTCATTCTATGAGGCCACCATCACTCTGATACCAAAACCAGACAAAGATACTACAAAAAATGAAAATTATAGACCAATATCACTGATGAATATAGATGCAAAAATCCTCAACAAAATTCTAGCCAACAGAATCTAAAAACACATTAAAAGGATCATACACCATGATCAAGTGTGATTTATCCCAGGGATGCAAGTATTTTTTAACATCTACAAAGCAACCAATGTGATATACCATACTAACAAACTGAAGAATAAAAACCATATGACCATCTGAATAGATGCAGAAAAAGATTTTTACAAAATTCAACACCCATTTATGATAAAAACTCTCCAGAAACTGGGCATAGAGGGAACTTACCCCAACATAATAAAGGCCACACTTGAAAAAATCATAGCTAACATCATTCTCACCTCTGAAAAGCTGAAAGCATCGCTCTAAGATCAGGAACAAGACAAAGATGTCCACGTTCACCAGTTTCATTCAACATATTTTTGAAGTCCTAGCCATAGCAATCAGAAAAGAAAATGAAATAAAAGTATCTAAATTGGAAAAGAAGAAGTAAAAGTGTCACTGTTTGCAGATGGCATAATACTATACATAGAAAATCCTAAAGATGCTATCAGAAAACTACTAGAGCTCAACAATGCATTCAGTAAAGTTGCAGGATACAAAATTAATACACAGAAATCTCTTGCATTCTTATACACTAATGATGAAAGACCAGAAAGAGAAATTAAAGAAATGATCCCATTTAACACTGCAACACAAAGAATAAAATACCTAGGAATAAACCTACCTAAGGAGGCAAAATAGCTGTATTCTGAATACTATAAAACAGTGATGAAAGAAATTGAAGATGACACAAACATATGGAGAGACATACCATGTTCTTGGATTGGAAAAATCAATATTGTCAAAATGACTATATTACCCAAGGCAATCTACAGATTCAATGCAATCCCTATCAAATTACCATTTGATAACTTTCAGAGAACTAGAACAAAAAGTCTTCAAATTTGTATGGAAACAAGAAAGACCCTGAATAGAGAAATCCATCTTGAGAAAGAAGAACAGAGCTGCAGGAATCAGGCTCCCTCACTTCAGACTATACTACAAAGCTACAGTCATCAAGACAGTATGGTACTGGTGCAAAAACAGAAATATAGATCAATGGCACAGGATAGAAAGCCCAGAAATAAACCAATGCACCTGTGGTCAATTAATCTATGACAAAGGAGGCAAGAATATAGAATGGAGAAAAGATGGTCTCTTCAATAAGTGGTGCTAGAAAAACTGGACAGCTACATGTTAAAGAATGAATTTAGAGTACTGCCTAGCACCATACACAAAAATAAACTCAAAATGGATCAAAGACCCAAATGTAAGGCCAGATACTATAAAACTCCTAGAGGAAAACATAGGCAGAACCGCCTTTGACATAAATCGCAGCATTATCTTTTTGGATCTACCTCCTAGGGTAATGAAAGTAAAACCAAAAATGAACAAATGGGAGCTAATGAAACTTAAAAGTTTTGCACAGCAAAGGAAACCATAAACAAAACAAAACCAAAAGACAACCCACAGAATGGGAAAAAATATTTGCAAATGAAGCAACCAACCTGGAATTAATCTCCAAATTATACAAAAAGCTCATGAAGCTCTATGTCAAAAAAAAAAAAAGAAAAGAAACAAACAAAAAAAAAAACACCCAATCAAAAAATGGGCAGAAGAGCTAAATAGACATTTCTCCAAAGAAGACATACAGATGGCCAAAAAGCACATGTAAAGTTTCTCAACAACCCTAATTATTAGAGAAATGCAAATCAAAACTACAATGAGGTATCACCTCATATCTGTCAGAATGGCCATCATCAAAAAGTCTACAAAAAATAAATGCTGGAGAGGGTATGGAGAAAAGGGAATCCTCCTACACCACTGGTGGGAATGTTAAGTAGTACAACCACCATGGAGAACAGTAAAAAGTTTCCTTAAAAAACTAAAAATAGAACTGCTATATCATCCAGCAATCCCACTCCCTGGCATATATCCATAGAAAACCACACTTCTAAAAGATACATGCATGCCAATGGTCATTGCAGCACTATTTACAACAGCCAAGACATGGAAGCAACCTAAATTTCCATCCACAGATGAATGGGTAAAGAAGATATGGTACATATATACAATGGAATATTACTCAGGCATAAGTAAGAACAAAATAATGCCATTTGCAGCAACATGGATGGACCTAGAGATTATAATACTAAGTGAAGTAAGTCAGACAGAGAAACACAAATATTTGAATCATAGGTATTTGAATAAAGAATTGTAAGTTAGAAAACCAGTAAAAAAAAAAAAACCCACTAACTTTTGGACTATTCATGTATCTTTAGTTTTCATTAATTTTGTATAGTTACTTGTGTTCAATAAAATTTTCCTTACTTTATTAACCTTTAGATATTTTATGCACTTTGTCCATATTACCCTGCACTTTATATCTCTTTTTACTGAGTGCTATATATTGTGAATAATAATATTCACAATATATAGTTTTTTTTCCTTAAAAGAGTGTTGACTTTTACCAGCAACTATTTTACCTGAGAATGATATTGATCCATATTAGTGATGGTTTCAGCTTTGTTAGGGGAGGTCTGGTAAAACGTTTACTCTAGGGTTGTTTTAGTGCTCTATATAAGACAGGAACTTTCTGGCTCTCACCTGACTGCCTTGAGTATTCACTGAGGTCTCTCCACTCTGGCTGGTTGGAATTCTAACAACTCTCAACCCTGTTTGAGCTCTGTAAGTTTTTGAGATTATATTTTCCCAGTAGTTTCTGTTTGCCTGTCCTTATAGATTATAAATATAAACAGCCAAAAACTCCAGGGACACCCTAAGTAGCTAATCTTTTATCCAGTACTACTCCCTGAAACGTTTAGCTTCCTCAGCCTCCCTGAACTCAGATCTGTTTCCTCACCTCAATAAAACTCATATATCCTGCTTGTATTTCCCCTTGCTGCACTGGTTTATAACTTTCCTCCAGGTTAAGAGCCTGTGCAAACAGAAGGCTCATTTAATTAATTTATTTTTTCATAAGAGACACATTTCCACATTTCCTATTTTCCAATGTCTAAAAAAATAGTTATGTCATGTACTTTGTACAGGTTCCCAGTGTTTTACAAGAGAAGTCTAATCGTAGACTAGTATCTCTATCATGGTCAAAGTCAGGAGCCTCTGGATTCATTTTGAAGGGAGAGCTGACATAATTTGTTCATGGATTGGATGTAAAAGGTAAAGAGGAGGCAAAAATGACTATAGGACTTTTACCCTGTTTACTTAGAATGATAATGTTGCCACGATTTCTGAGGGAGAAGCCAGATTTGCTTGTTTTTGCTGTGATGTGTATAAATACCCAACAAGCTTTCAGACATTTTTGGTCTGAAATATGTGTTAACATCTAAAATATGACACAGGACTTCCCTGGTGGCACAGTGGTTAAGAATCCGCCTGCCGGGGCTTCCCTGATGGCACAGTGCTTGGGAGCCCGCCTGCCAGTGCAGGGGATGCGGGTTCATGCCCCAGTCTGGGAAGATCCCACATGCCGTGGAGTGGCTGGGTCTGTGAGCCATGGATGCTGAGCCTGCGCATCCAGAGCCTGTGCTCCACAATGGGAGAGGCCACAACAGTGAGAGGCCCGCGTACCGCAAAAAAAAAAAAAAAAAAAAAAAAAAAGAATCCACCTGCCAATGCAGGGGACACGGGTTTGTGCCCTGGTCTGGGAAGATCCCACATGCCATGGAGCAACTAACCCCGCACAGCACAACTATTGAGCCTGCGTGCCACAACTACTGAGCCTGTGCTCTAGAGCCCATGAGCCACAATTACTGAGGCCACGTGCCACAACTACTGAATCCCGCATTCCTAGAGTCCATGCTCCACAACAAGAGAAGCCACCACAATGAGAAGCCCATGCACCACAACGAAGAGTAGCTCCTGCTCACCACAACTAGAGAAAACCCACCCACAGCAACAAAAACCCAACACAGCCAAAAATAACAAAATAAATAAATTTATTAATAACCCCCCCAAAATAAAATAAAATATGACAGAAACGAACTTATTTATGAAACAGAAACAGAATCACAGACTTGTGGTTGCCATGAGTGAGGGGGAGTGGGGGAGGGAGAGAGTGGGAGTTTGGGGTTAGCAGATGTGAACTAATATATATAGAATGGATAAACAACAAGGTTCTACTATATAGCACAGGGAACTATACTCAATATACTGTGATAAACCATAATAGAAAAGAATATTAAAAATAATGTATATATAGACATATATAAAACACTGAATCACTTTGCTGTACAGCAGAAATTAACATAACACTGTAAATCAACTATATGTCAATAAAAACTCAATTAACATGAAAAAATGCATATAGATATACTATCTAGGTTGTTAGACATATGTTTAACTTTGAGGGAAGAGAAGCAGAACAGTGATCTAATTTGGGAGTTCTCATTGTGTAGAAGATATAAAAGTTCTTGAGTCTAAGTAATATTCCCCTACGGATCAAATATATAGAAAAAGAGATGACAAGTAGACCTCAGACCTAGACCTACTTGGGCCATCTTTAATAAAAAATCAGTTATTAGTTTAACCATTTTTAATTGAAAATTATTTAATTTTACTCTACTTTTCGGCTACTTTTGACAGTATGTAGTGGTAGAACTTTTCTTGTTTCCCTTTGAACTTGGTGCCCAAAGGCACAGTAATGGGGAGACAGAAATTAAGAGAGAAAAGACTAGAGAAAATTGAAAAGGTTTAAATAGATGTTATTGAGAAAGTGAGCTCACATGTATTATTTTTCTTCTGCCACAGTAGATTACAAGCCCCTCAGGGGCAAGGTAATTTTGCGAGATATATATAAATATATATATACATACACACACACACACACACACACACATATATATACATATATATATATGTATATATATATATATATATAGTTTGCTCTGTGATTAGTATGGTACAGCAAGTAAGAGCTAGGTGCTTATTCTGAGTGCTTTACTATGTTATATTTCATCACACTAATGGGACACTTATTATGCGATGCACTAATATTAATGAACCACTAAGAATGAAACGTCACCAATTAAACTATGACATCAAGTCTCTTGTGCATCTCAAGATATGTTAATAAGTGAAAAAATGCACCTTAGCATTTATGTATAATTACATATTTTTTAAACCTCTGTTTAAACCAACTACAGACCTTAATAGTTCTGTATGTATTTATTGAAAATATCTGCGTATAGGTAGGCTCCCACAGTTCAGACCTGTTGTTCAAGGATCAGCTGTGTATGTTAAAGAAACTAAAACAATATGTTGAAGGGATACACCCCACATGTTCATAGCAGCATTATTTACAATAACCAAGAGTTGGAAACAACCCAAGTATCTATTGATGGCTGAATGGATAAAGAAGTTTTATGTATATATATATATATATATATATATATATATATATATACACATATATATATACACACACACACACACACACACACATACACATGCAATTGTGTATTTTTCAGCCATAAAAATGGAGGAAATCATTTGTGATGATGCTGTCATTTGTGACAACATCAATAGATTTTGAGGGCCTTATTCTAAGTGAAATAAAGCAGAAAGAGAAAGACAAATACTGTATAATCTCACTTATATGTGGAAAAATTTTAAAAAGAAAAGAAATTCATAGAAAAAGATAAGTTTTGTGGTTATCAGAGGTGGGGGGTAGAGGGAGAGGCAACTGGATGAAGGTGGTCAAACAGTACAAGCTTCCAGTTATAAGATAAGTAAGTACTAGAGATGTAATGTACACCATGATCACTATAGTTAACACTGCTGTGTGTTGTATATGAAAGTTATTAAAGGAATAAATCCTGAGTTCTCATCAGAAGGAATTTTTTTCTTTTTTTGCATCTATATGGGATGATGGATGTTAACTAACTTTACTGTGATAATCATATCACAATGTATGCAAGTCAAATCATTGTGCTGTACATCTTAAACTTATTCAGTGTTGTATGTCAATTATATCTCAATAAAACTGGGGAAAAAAGAAAAAAAAAACAGATCCTGAAATAATATTATTGATGGAGTTGACTACTGGAAACAGAAAGCTTTTAAAGTTATAAAGCATCACAGAAAAGCAGTAAGTTAATAAGAAACAGAGCTCAAACGAGAAGAGTATTTTTTAACAATATAATTGGTGAGGCCTTAATATCCATTATATATATGAAATTCATATACATTAGTATGAATCATTAAATTCCACATAAAATGCATGAAAACATAGTGTGGAGAACAAGAACAATTGGCCAATTAATTTAGAAATATATAATATTAAAAAGGAAACTAACGTACTTTTTTTTTTTTATTATTATTGTTATTTTTTTATTAGTTTCTGCTTTATAACAAAGTGAATCAGTCATACATATACATCTGTTCCCACATCCCCTCCCTCATGCATCTCCCTCCCTCCCACCCTCCCCATCCCACCCCTCCAGGCGGTCACAAAGCACCGAGCTGATCTCCCTGTGCTCTGCGGCTGCTTCCCACTATCTATCTACCTTACGTTTGGTAGTGTATATATGTCCATGCCTCTCTTTCACTTTGTCACAGCTTACCCTTCCCCTTCCCCATATCCTCAAGTCCATTCTCTAGTAGGTCTGTGTCTTTATTCCCGTTTTACCCCTAGGTTCTTCATGACATTTTTTTTTTTTAAATTCCATATATATGTGTTAGCATACGGTATTTGTCTTTCTCTTTCTGACTTACTTCACTCTGTATGACAGACTCTAGGTCTATCCACCTCATTACAAATAGCTCAGTTTCGTTTCTTTTTATGGCTGAGTAATATTCCATTGTATATATGTGCCACATCTTCTTTATCCATTCATCCGATGATGGACACTTAGGTTGTTTCCAGCTCCGGGCTATTGTGAATAGAGCTGCAATGAACATTTTGGTACATGTCTCTTTTTGAATTATGGTTTTCTCAGGGTATATGCCTAGTAGTGGGATTGCTGGGTCATATGGTAGTTCTATTTTTAGTTTTTTAAGGAACCTCCATACTGTTCTCCATAGTGGCTGTACCAATTCACATTCCCACCAGCAGTGCAAGAGTGTTCCCTTTTCTCCACACCCTCTCCAGCATTTATTGTTTCTAGATTTCTTGATGATGGCCATTCTGACTGGTGTGAGATGATATCTCATTGTAGTTTTGATTTGCATTTCTCTAATGATTAATGATGTTGAGCATTCTTTCATGTGTTTGTTGGCAGTCTGTATATCTTCTTTGGAGAAATGCCTATTGAAGTCTTCTGCCCATTTTTGGATTGGGTTGTTTGTTTTTTTGCTATTGAGCTGCATGAGCTGTTTATAAATTTTGGAGATTAATCCTTTGTCAGTTGCTTCATTTGCAAATATTTTCTCCCATTCTGAGGGTTGTCTTTTGGTCTTGTTTATGGTTTCCTTTGCTGTGCAAAAGCTTTGAAGTTTCATTAGGTCCCATTTGTTTATCTTTGTTTTTATTTCCATTTCTCTAGGAGGTGGGTCCAAAAGGATCTTGCTGTGATTTATGTCATAGAGTGTTCTACCTATGTTTTCCTCTAAGAGTTTGATAGTTTCTGGCCTTACATTTAGGTCTTTAATCCATTTTGAGCTTATTTTTGTGTATGGTGTTAGGGAATGATCTAATCGCATACTTTTACATGTCCCTGTCCAGTTTTCCCAACACCACTTATTGAAGAGGCTGTCCTTTCTCCACTGTACATTCCTGCCTCCTTTATCAAAGATAAGTTGGCCATATGTGCGTGGGTTTATCTCTGGGCTTTCTATCCTGATCCACTGATCTATCTTTCTGTTTTTATGCCAGTACCACACTGTCTTAATTACTGTAGCTTTGTAGTATAGTCTGAAGTCAGGGAGCCTGATTCCTCCAGCTCCGTTTTTCGTTCTCAAGATTGCTTTGGCTATTCGGGGTCTTTGTTTTTCCAAACAAATTTTGAAATTTTTTGTTCTACTTCTGTGAAAAATGCCAGTGGTAGTTTGATAGGGATTGCATTGAATCTGTAGATTGCTTTGGGTAGTAGAGTCATTTTCACAATATTGATTCTTCCAATCCAGGAGCATGGTATATCTCTCCATCTATTTATATCATCTTTAATTTCTTTCATCAGTGTCTTATAATTTTCTGCATACAGGTCTTTTGTCTCCTTAGGTAGGTTTATTCCTAGATATTTTATTCTTTTTGTTGCAATGGTAAATGGGAGTGTTTTCTTGATTTCATTTTCAGATTTTTCATCATTAGTGTACAGGAATGCCAGAGATTTCTGTGCATTAATTTTGTATCCTGCTACTTTACCAAATTCATTGATTAGCTCTAGTAGTTTTTCGGTAGCATCTTTAGGATTCTCTATGTATAGTATCATGTCATCTGCAAACAGTGACAGCTTTACTTCTTCTTTTCCAATTTGGATTCCTTTTATTTCCTTTTCTTCTCTGATTGCTGTGGCTAAAACTTCCAAAACTAGGTTGAATAAGAGTGGTGAGAGTGGGCAGCCTTGTCTTGTTCCTGATCTTAGTGGAAATGGTTTCAGTTTTTCACCATTGAGGACAATGTTGGCTGTGGGTTTGTCATATATGGCCTTTATTATGTTGAGGAAAGTTCCCTCTATGCCTACTTTCTGCAGGGTTTTTATCATAAATGGGTGTTGAATTTTGTCGAAAGCTTTCTCTGCATCTATTGAGATGATCATATGGTTTTTCTCCTTCAACTTGTTAATATGGTGTATCACATTGATTGATTTGCGTATATTGAAGAATCCTTGCATTCCTGGAATAAACCCCACTTGATCATGGTGTATGATCCTTTTAATGTGCTGTTGGATTCTGTTTGCTAGTATTTTGTTGAGGATTTTTGCTTCTATGTTCATCAGTGATATTGGCCTGTAGTTTTCTTTCTTTGTGACATCCTTGCCTGGTTTTGGTATCAAGGTGATGGTGGCCTCGTAGAATGAGTTTGGGAGTGTTCCTTCCTCTGATATTGTTAGGAAGAGTTTGAGAAGGATGGGTGTTAGCTCTTCTCTAAATGTTTGATAGAATTCGCCTGTGAAGCCATCTGGTCCTGGGCTTTTGTTTGATGGAAGATTTTTAATCACAGTTTCAATTTCAGTGCTTGTGATTGGTCTATTCATATTTTCTATTTCTTCCTGAGTCAGTCTTGGTAGGTTGTGCATTTCTAAGAATTTGTCCATTTCTTCCAGGTTGTCCATTTTATTGGCATAGAGTTGCTTATAGTAATCTCTCATGATCTTTTGTATTTCTGCAGTGTCAGTTGTTACTTCTCCTTTTTCATTTCTAATTCTACTGATTTGAGTCTTCTCCCTTCTTTTCTTGATGAGTCTGGCTAATGGTTTGTCAATTTTGTTTATCTTCTCAAAGAACCAGCTTTTAGTTTGGTTGATCTTTGCTATCGTTTCCTTCATTTCTTTTTCATTTATTTCTGATCTGATCTTTATGATTTCTTTCCTTCTGCTAACTTTGGGGTTTTTTTGTTCTTCTTTCTCTAATTGCTTTAGGTGCAGGGTCAGGTTGTTTACTCGAAATGTTTCCTGTTTCTTAAGGTGGGATTGTATTGCTATAAACTTCCCCCTTAGAACTGCTTTTGCTGCGTCCCATAGGTTTTGGGTCGTCGTGTCTCCATTGTCATTTGTTTCTAAGTATTTCTTAATTTCCTCTTTGATTTCTTCAGTGATCACTTCATTATTGAGTAGTGTATTGTTTAGCCTCCATGTGTTTGTATTTTTTACAGATCTTTTCCTGTAATTGATGTCTAGTCTCATAGCATTGTGGTCGGAAAAGATACTTGATACAATTTCAATTTTCTTAAATTTACCAAGGCTTGATTTGTGACCCAAGATATGATCTATCCTGGAGAATGTTCCATGAGCACTTGAGAAAAATGTGTATTCTGTTGTTTTTGGGTGGAATGTCCTATAAATATCAATTAAGTCCATCTTGTTTAATGTATCATTTAAAGCTTGTGTTTCCTTATTTATTTTCATTTTGGATGATCTGTCCATTGGTGAAAGTGGGGTGTTAAAGTCCCCTACTATGATTGTGTTACTGTCGATTTCCCCTTTTATGGCTGTTAGTATTTGCCTTATGTATTGAGGTGCTCCTATGTTGGGTGCATAAATATTTACAATTGTTATATCTTCTTCTTGGATCGATCCCTTTATCGTTATGTAGTGTCCTTCTTTGTCTCTTCTAATAGTCTTTATTTTAAAGTCTATTTTGTCTGATATAAGAATTGCTACTCCAGCTTTCTTTTGATTTCCATTTGCATGGAATATCTTTTTCCATCCCCTTACTTTCAATCTGTATGTGTCTCTAGGTCTGAAGTGGGTCTCTTGTAGACAGCATACATATGGGTCTTGTTTTTGTATCCATTCAGCCACTCTGTGTCTTTTGGTGGGAGCATTTAGTCCATTTACATTTAAGGTAATTATTGATATGTATGTTCCTATTCCCATTTCCTTAATGGCTTTGGGTTCGTTATTGTAGGTATAGTCCTTCTGTTGTGTTTCTTGCCTAGAGAAGTTCCTTTAGCATTTGTTGTAAAGCTGGTTTGGTGGTGCTGAACTCTCTCAGCTTTTGCTTGTCTGTAAAGGTTTTAATTTCTCCATCAAATCTGAATGAGATCCTTGCTGGGTAGAGTAATCTTGGTTGCAGGTTTCTCTCCTTCATCACTTTAATTATGTCCTGCCACTCCCTTCTGGCTTGTAGAGTTTCTGCTGAGAGATCAGCTGTTAACCTGATGGGGATTCCCTTGTGTGTTATTTTTTGTTTTTCCCTTGCTGCTTTTAATATGATTTCTTTGTGTTTAATTTTTGACAGTTTGATTAATATGTGTCTTGGCGTATTTCTTCTTGGATTTATTCTGTATGGGACTCTCTGTGCCTCCTGGACTTGATTAACTATTTCCTTTCCCATATTAGGGAAGTTTTCAACTATAATCTCTTCAAATATTTTCTCAGTCCCTTTCTTTTTCTCTTCTTCTTCTGGAACCCCTATAATTCGAATGTTGGTGCGTTTAATGTTGTCCCAGAGGTCTCTGAGACTGTCCTCTGTTCTTTTCATTCTTTTTTCTTTATTTTTCTCTGCATCAGTTATTTCCACTATTTTATCTTCCACCTCACTTATCCGTTCTTCTGCCTCAGTTATTCTGCTATTGATCCCATCTAGAGTATTTTTCATTTCATTTATTGTGTTTTTAATCGATGCTTGATTCATCTTTAGTTCTTCTAGGTCCTTGTTAACTGTTTCTTGCATATTGTCTATTCTATTTCCAAGATTTTGGATCTGGGAAATAGAATCTTGGATCAGCTTTACTATCATTATTCTGAATTCTTTTTCAGGTAGACTGCCTATTACCTCTTCATTTGTTAGGTCTGGTAGGTTTTTATCTTGCTCCTTCACCTGCTGTGTGTTTTTCTGCTTTCTCATTTTGCTTATGTTACTGTGTTTGGGGTCTCCTTTTTGCAGGCTGCAGATTCGTAGTTCCCGTTGTTTTTGGTGTCTGTCCCCCGTGGCTAAGGTTGTTTCAGTAGGTTGTGTAGGCTTCCTGGTGGGGGGGACTAATGCCTGTGTTCTGGTGGTTGAAGCTCGATCTTGTCTTTCTGGTGGACAGGTCCACGTCTGGTGGTGTGTTTTGGGGTGCCTGTGGCCTTATTATGTTTTTAGGTATCCTCTCTGCTAATGGGTGGGGTTGTGTTCCTGCCTTGCTAGTTGCTTGGCATAGAGTGACCAGCACTGTAGCTTGCTGGTCGTTGACTGAAGCTGGGTGCTGGTGTTGAGATGGAGATCCCTGGGAGATTTTCGCTGCTTGATATTATGTGGAGCTGGGAGGTCTCTTGTGGACCCGTGTCCTGAAGTTGGCTCTCCCACTTCAGAGGCACAGCACTAACTCCTGGCTGCAGCACCAAGAGCCTTTCATCCACCCGGCTCAGAATAACAGTGAGAAAAAGTAGAAAGAAATAATTAGTAGAAGAAAGAAAGAGAGATTGAAAGAAAGGAAGAAGGGAAGTAAGGAAGGAAGGAAGGAAGAAAGAAAGAAAGGAGGGAGGGAGGAAGGATGGAAAGAAAGGAAAGAAAGGAGGGAGGGAGGGAGGAATGAAAGCAAAAGGAAGAGTGAATGGAAGAAGAGAGGGAGGGAGGGAGGAAGGAAAGAAAGAAAGAAAGACAGGAGGGAGGGAGGGAGGAAAGAAAAAGAAAGTGGAAAGAAGAAGGGTGGGAGGGAGGGAGGGATGGAGGAAAGAAAAAGAAAAGGAAAGGAGGAGCGGAGGGAGGGAGGGAGGAAGGGAAGGGAGGAAAAAAAGAAAGAGCAGGTAAAGTAAAATAGAATAAAGTATGAAATATAGTAGCGTTATTAAAATTAAAAAGTAATTATTGAAAAAAAACACGGACCGAAAGAACCCTGGGACATATGGTGGAAGCAAAGCTATACAGAGAGAATCTTACACAGAAGATTACACATACACATTCACAAAAAGAGAGCAGGGGGAAAAATCAAAAATCTTGCTCTCCAAGTCCACCTCCTCGATTTGGGATAATTCGTTGTAAAAAGAGGAAAAGGGCGAAAAGTCTGAAATCTTGCTAAGTCCACCTCCTTAATTTGAGATAATTCGTTGTAAAAAGAGGAAAAAAAAAGGGGGGGAAAGTCTTAAATCTTGTCCTCAAGGTCCACTTCCTCAATTTGGGATGATTCGCTGTCCATTCATGCACTCCACAGACGCAGGGCACATCAAATGGACCGTGGAGCTTTAATCCGCTGCCTCGGAGGCTGCACAGAGAGATTTCCCTGTCTCTGCTCTCACAGCTCCCGGGTCTCAGCCTTGGACCTGGCCCCGCCTCTGCGCGTAGGTCGCCGGAGGGCGTCCGTTCTTCGCTCAGACAGGACGGGTTTAAAGGAGCCGCTGATTCGGGGGCTCTGGCTCACTCAGGCAGAGGGGAGGGAGGGGAATGCCCTCTCCTCGCGCACCAGGCAACAAAAGGGAAAAAAGTCTCTTGCCTCTCCGGTAGCTCCAGACCCTTTCCCCGGACTCCCTCCGGGCTAGCACTAACCCCTTCAGGGTCTCTTCCTGCCGCCAGCCCCAGACCTCTCCCTGCGCTCCGACTGAAAGCCGATACCCGAGCCTCAGCTCCCAGCCCCGCCCGCCCTGGCGGCCGAGCAGACAAGTCTCTCGGGCTGGTGTGTGCCTGAGGGCACCGATCCTCTGTGCCAAAATCTCTCTGCTTTGCCCTCCACACCCCTGTTGCTGTGCTCTCCTCCGCTACTCCGAAGCTTTCCCCCTCCGCCACCTGCAGTCTCCGCCCTCGAAGGGGCTTGTAGTGTGTAGAAACCTTCCCTCCTTCACGGCTCCCTCCCACTGGTGCAGGTCCCGTCCATATCCTATTGTCTCTGTTTATTCTTTTTTTCTTTTGACCTACCCAGGTATGTGGGGAGTTTCTTGCCTTTTGGGGGGTCTGAGGTCTTCTGTCAGCGTTCAGTAGGTGTTCTGTTGGAGTTGTTCCACGTGTAGATGAATTTCTGATGTATCTGTGGGGAGGAAGGTGATCTCCGCGTCTTACTCTTCCGCCATCTTCCTCCGTCTGTAAACTAACGTACTTTTAAAAAAGGATTTTGCCTATAGCATTTTTAAAGAGTTATAAATATATCCTGGAATATATCATTGTTTTCAAGCATAAATTATATTCAAGCATAAATTAGTACTTTTATTGAAAAATATATTTGGGAACTATTTCAATTTTTTTTTGTTCACTATACTGATTAACCTGAATTTACATTTTTGAATTCTATAAGCTATCATGAAGTCTGAGGAATGATTAATGTATTTCAGATGTTTATTTCAGTACTATTCATGTTAACTAGAAATTAACATTAAAGATTATAAATTCTTTAATGATTACCTATGCCAATATCCATTTTCCTTTTCTTTTAATAATAGAGCATTGATAGTTTCAGCTGGACACACGGACACCCACTTAGAGATTATATTAGCAAGACTCCTTTGCAACTCAGAATTGTCATATGTCTAACTTACGTCTAATAAGATGGGAACAGAAATAATGAATGCAATTTTATAATCATTCCTGTAAAAGAAAAATGCTCACCACTCAAGTCTGCTTTCTGACATTCAATCTGATTCAGATGCGTCATGGTAAGGTCAACATCCAAAGGAACTGTAAAGCAACAATATAGAAGATACCTCTCTCCCTCCAGGTCATCTGACAGCATTTTGAATTTTTAGAACAGAAGAGTATTTACATTATCTTGTTTAAGCCACTGCTATCTGTTTTCGGTTAAAGAACTTAGCCAACATCTTATCTAATAAGATAGTTTTTTTTGTATTTTCAAAATAATGTATATACCGCTAACAGAAGTTGAAATTTTAAAGGAGAAAGAAACCAAATATAAAAATGGACAGAATTGATTGAACTAGTGTTTTTCTGAAAACATGAGAGTCTCAACTTGGAGATATTTGGATGCCTAAGAATTTCTTAAGACGTGTCACTATAAAATATTTTCTGTATATAAAAATAACATGCATAGTATGTTAACTTTAAATGAATGGTTGCCTCATCCATTCACATATATGTGAGTATCACAGAATTGGGGGAACGTTAATACAGTAGCCTTATTTAGTTATCAAAAGATCCTCTAAAATTATTTTTTTAAGTGATATAATGTTAACATCATTTCTGAGAGAAACCCTGGATTTTAGCATCTTTTTGAATAGACTAGGATACAGTCATAGAGTATAGTTATAAACATAAACTTGCATTAATTTCTCTGTCACAATCCCTAAGAAGGGACTTATCATGGTTAAGGTTCAGGATCTAGAGTCCCGACTTTATACTTAAGTAAAATTATTTGGGCAAGTTTCCTCATCTGTGCAAGTTTCACTTCCTTCATATGTAAAGTAAGCATGATAATAAAACCTAACTCATCAGGCGGGATGTGTATTAAGAGATAATTTAGTGCTATAACTGGCACACAGCTCCATAAAGATTAGTTTTTATCATGATAATGCCAAGTTAGAGATTGATACTAAGATTAAATGACAAAATAGAAAATGTATATCTGGGTTCCTCTCAACGGGCTTTAGATTGGGACTTTGGGATTGACATGTACACACTACTATATTTAAAATGGATAACCAACAAGGACATACTGTATAGAACAGGGAATTCTGCTCAATATTCTGTAATAACTTACAGGGGAAAAGAATTTGAAAAAGAATAGATACTTGCATATGTATAACTGCATCACTTTGCTGTACACCTGAAACTAACACAATATTGTTAATCAACTATACTCCAATATAAAATAAAAACTTAAAAAGAAGAAAGAAAGTTAATGTGGAGTAATTGAAAAGGACTAAATGCTAGTTAATAAATTTTCACTTATTCAGTTTGCCAGTAACTCAAAGTTTGAGAAGTGTCTTGGAACAAAGACATAATGAAATGCATATTTTAAAATATTGAGCCATGTCAAAGTACACTTAACATGTATAGTTAAAATATGACATAAATCACAGTAAGATCCTTTTTGACCCACCTCCTAGAGAAATGGAAATAAAAACAAAAATAAACAAATGGGACCTAATGAAACTTCAAAGCTTTTGCACAGCAAAGGAAACCATAAACAAGACCAAAAGACAACCTTCACAATGGGAGAAAATATCTGCAAATGAAGCAACTGACAAGGGATTAATCTCCAAAATGTATAAGCAGCTCATGCAGCTCAATAACAAAAAAACAAACAACCCAATCCAAAAATGGGCAGAAGACCTAAATAGACATTTCTCCACAGAAGATATACAGACTGCCAAGAAACACATGAAAGAATTCTCAACATCTTTAATCATTAGAGAAATGCAAATCAAAACTACAATGAGATATCTTCTCACACCAGTCAAAATGGCCATCATCAAAAAATCTAGAAACAATAAATGCTGGAGAGGGTGTGGAGAAAAGGGAACACTCTTATACTGCTGGTGGGAATGTGAATTGGTACAGCCACTATGGGGAACAGTATGGAGGTTCCTTAAAAAACTACAAATAGGGCTTCCCTGGTGGCGCAGTGGTTGAGAGTCCGCCTGCCGATGCAGGGGACACGGGTTCATGCCCCGGTCTGGGAAGATACCACATGCCGCGGGGCGGCTGGGCCCGTGAGCCATGGCTGCTGAGCCTGCACGTCCGGAGCCTGTGCTCCGCAACGGGAGAGGCCACAACAGTGAGAGGCCCGCATACCGCAAAAACAAAACAAAACAAAAAAACTACAAATAGAACTACCATATGACCCAGCAATCCCACTACTGGGCATATACCCTGAGAAAACTATAATTCAAAAAGAGTCATGTACCAAAATGTTCATTGCAGCTATAACGTTTTTATTGGCACATTTAACTAATATCCTATAAGGATGCTATGAAGCAAAGTGTTACAAGGTACAGAATATTTTAGCGGCAATATTTGGATTCAATAAAGAATAATTCTTATTTCTAGTGTCATTCAGTATGAGAGACCTATTAATAATGAATCATTGGTAGACGTAAATGTAACAGCAGTCTCGGTATCACTGCACACTCTAACAGAAGGCATTCCAGAGTAAGAGAATGAAGAATATTATGTCGGTTTCTTCTTTGACATTATTCCATGGAAATTTATTTGATGTGTTTTACAGGTGGGGGAGGGATAGGGGTGGGATAAGGTAGAATGTATGAGTAAATCCAGTAAGGATGCAATTAAGCCGTGTTTTAATTATAAATTATCCTAAGACCTAAGTGTTTAGCAAACTATGTATATAATGCAATACTTTATGTTATTGAAAATCATATTCATGTAAATATACCCATTTTCTCTTTTCTAGTAAACATGACTTAGATGTCTTCGGTTATTAATTGTCCCATCATTATTTTCCCCGAATTTTCATTAGCAGGAGAAATAACAAAAGCATTCACTGAAATCTAGAGTATCTATTTCAAATTCAATATTTAGAACTGCTTAAGCAATTTTATTTTAAATTTTAATGTTAAAAATGAAAAAACTACCATAAACAAGATAATTTCTGTAATATGAACCAATAAAATATTGAAATAATTAATCTAATGTACACTTTTAAGTCAAATTAGATTTTTGCAAACATAAAGAATGTTATAACTAACTTAAAAACTAGTTATTTTAAAATTCCCATATCAGGCTTATTCAAAATTTGCAGGAGATTTGAATGAGCAAGAGTTATTTCATAGAAAGGGACAAAATAGAGTTAATTAATTAACATTTATTCTCAATTGCTTTTTAGAGTTCTGGTTTAGTTGTTATTTTTTTAATCAATAGATTACGTTAAGCTTTCTTTTTCTGAAAATAAGAAAAAAGGACTTTGGAAAAACATATATATATATATATATATATATATATATGGTGTCATTTTGTATGTTGTTATAATACACAGATCATGGACATATTGTTACATTTATTTATCTTAATTTAGAAAGAATCTGTGGTCTTTACTCCTAAAACATTCTTTTCTTTAAGATTAAAAAAATGCAAAGTTATAGACACAAAAATTAAATGGTTAAAGAAATGATGTATTTCTGTTACTGTGCTGCTCATATAATAACTGAACACCTCAGAACTGCAGAGTGATATTTAAACTCAGCTGGAATATTGTGAATATTAGAGTTCCACACCAATTCAAGCAATCTTGACAGGTTTTTATTTATTATTAATATACCAGCAAAAACATTTAACAAAACTGAGGGTGATTTTCAGTGTCTCTCACACAATCAGTACTTCATGTGAACTGTAGGCATCTGTGAAGCAATCATTTTGCTTTCTTTTTTTTTCCAGTACACTGTGTCTAAAATGACTTGACACAACATAAATTTACTTTATTTCAGTTCTAAATATAAAAATTAAAGTCTTTGTTTTATGAAATAGTTTCTCTTCTTCCATATATCTTTCCAAGCTGAGAAAAATAATGCATATTAGAGTTGGTGTTAATCACACTTTATTCTAGACTTTAGTCAGGTAAACATAAAAATCTGCATATGATAATTACTACAAATCTATAAAGGTTAATTTGGACATAATTTTTCAATGTATCATTTGCTAGACTTGGAAAGCAATGATTAATTTTGCTTTGTCTCAGACTGTCTCCAAAAACCTGTTATCAGTACTTTTCCAAGTTCTACCTCACAGAAATCAGGAAATTTCAAACTATACTAATCCACTTAATACATATATTTAAAACTAATCAATTTTATATGACAAAATAGGCTTACTCTTAATATTGTTAAAGGAAATTTGCTTTTGTTTATGTGTGATCTTTGGAATTTCTATTGTTGTCTCCCTATATCATTTCCATGAATGTACTATGTTGCAATACCACTTACATATTTTTCTTATTTTAGAAAAAGTGCTTATAAAACTACTCGAGGGTTTAAATTAACTAAAAACATGTTAAATTATTTTTAAGTTTTTATAGCTATATTTATTTCTATGAAAGTTTTATGAGGCATAATGCTGTATTTTTAATCTATTAAAGCATAGTAGTATGCTTTATGTTAAAATATTTTAAAGTGTGTTCCTAAATTCCTAATCTCTAATAAATTATTAATGAATTCCAGTCTTTCTTTTTGAGAAACTTTTATAAAAATACTAATTTCATATTCTAGAATTTCCCCTTAAGTACATTTACTTTTTTAATATATGTCAATTTTTATGTTGAGATTTTGAGAAACATGTTTCTGACATTTGCTATGTAAAAATACTGAGATAATAAATAATCTAGTTGATTTTTCTCTTATAGTTTCTTTGAAATAACTTTCATGAGATAATTAAAAAACACAAAATTGAGTGTTAAAGCCCAAGTTTTTAGTGCTGTGCCAGAAATTTTGATATCAGAAAGCCAATTTCTCAGGGTTTCAATTTCTACAAATAAAAAATGAGAGTTTGACTAGATATTTTCTAAGTCCCTTTGGAGTGTTACAATTCTAAAAAATTATAATTTTGTTGATATAAAATCTCTATTTTATGCTTCAGTGAATATGACAAAGTTAGATATCAATATAGCTATTACAATCATTGTACATCAATTCATTTACTTATTTTCAGACTTTTGTTGTGCTTATTCTACACATGAATCAAAAGAGAAAACTTCTGGTTTTTGACTCAGGTATCTAAGGGTGCTGGGGTGGGATTTTTTGTTATTTCTTTATAGAAAATTGACATTACTGCTCCTTTTCTCTTCTTGTTTGAAAGTGATGGTGGAGAATATAGCTGGGACAGGTCTATATGTTTTAAAGTACGGATCATTAGGAAAATATTAAAATATTGATGGCACTTAGAGAAAAACAGAAAAATAAAAGTAATACTTTGAAAACAAGATTTTATTTTTAGCCTTAAAGCTATCTTTATTCTTTATTTCTTCTAAGAAAGCATAAGTGTTGATTCATGTCTTTGGGTTGCACAGAACTTGTGGCAGTCACTAAATGCATGTTTAATAAATGGTGTAATTAATTTGGTATTGCTTTCATCTTTTGCAGAGTATGTAAAACAAAGGAACAAACAAACAAAAACACCTCTCTCATGTATTTTCAAACTCTTTTTCTTTTCCTCAAGCTCAATTCTTTCTGAACTGGGGGAAAAAAACAAAAAACAAAAACAGAACAAAAATATATCCTCCTTCTCAATACTGCTCTCCATTCTAGCTCCTTCTCCATTTCCTCTCTATCTAGCCCTAAGTCCCGTCTTGCCAAGGCTCAGGACTTGCACATCAGGCAAGCCATGGTCCAAGAGTCCTCACTCGTGTGTTCTTCCCTGTCACATCCATCCTAAAGGGGACCACCTGGACAGTTGCATTAAAGGTGGAAGATAGGTGCAGGAATCCATGCAATCACTCTCCTCTTAACTGTACCTCTCTCTCAAGGACCTTTGTCTAAAATTTAATTCTATCATCCTCTTTGGGAAGGATAGTTAGACACTGAGGAAAATAATGCTCTCCTTCAGAGTTCTAGCCCAGTGGTTTTCCACTCGGGTTTCACACTGTAATTATCGAAGGAACTTTAAACAAATACCACCTCCAAGTTTTGCACACAGAAAAATATGATAAAATTAATCTTGTAAAGGACATGAGTATACTCACATGTATCTATTTTGACAATCACTTTCTAACAGCTGCTCAAAAAAATGACAAAATAATCTGAAGATAACAATGAACCATAAAGATCATTACCTCGGTCCTAGCCTCATTCCAGTAAGTAGGGGCTTGATTATTATCTTTTCTTAATGACCCATTATAAAGGTTTTGAAATTGTTGTCTACCTGATATTGAAGGTTACAATTTAAACAGCAATAACTTCTGAAACTACTACCACAAGAATGTGGCCATTTGAGGGATCCTACTGATGGTTATATAAATACTACATCACATGTATGTTTTATACAATGAGAGTCTGTTTTCACCTCAGATTCCTTTCATCAAAAAAGATCTAATGTATTCTTCTCCATCATTGCTTTATGGTTAAGAAAGGAGAGATAAGGCTTTGGAGAATACACAGTTCTGTGATTGTGAGAAAAAGAAAAATCTAGGAAATACACAGAAATAGTGATTCCGTCCTTTTCCAGAGCATGTTTTAAGAAAAGTGCATACACATACATAGGTTTATCTTAGTCCTCCCACTCCTACTTTAGCATAAAATCTGTTCAACTGAAGATTTTCCAACCATGGGAGTTTTCAAGATCATAGTCCCATAATTGTTAAGTGGCTATTCTAATACATAATCCAAAGGGGAAAATTGGTTTTTCAAAGTCATGCTTGCCTGTGTTTCCAAATTTACATTCATTATCAGCTATTACTGCTAATCCCAAAACTTTCTTAAATATGATAGGTAAGTATTTTATTAAAAAATAATAGGGGGCTTCCCTGGTGGCACAGTGGTTGAGAGTCCACCTGCTGATGCAGGGGACACAGGTTCGTGCCCCAGTCCGGGAAGATCCCACATGTTGCAGAGTGGCTGGGCCCGTAAGCCATGGCTGCTGAGCCTGTGCATCCAGAGCCTGTGCTCTGCAACGGGAGAGGCTACAACAGTGAGAGGCCTGCATACCGGAAAAAAAAAAATAGGGCTTGATATTTTTCTGTGCAGCATCCTCTAGAGATTTTTTATAAAGAGATCTTACTGTCAGTGTTTACTGACTTTGCTTAAGTTAATCCATATGATCTATCACCATGGCTTTATTAGTAAAACTTCTTTCTTAAAAAGTTGCAACAAAATGTTATATATGAACAGATTTATCAATGAATTCTAATAAAATTAAAGAATTCAAGTTTGCCTTTTAAGTGCACTGAGTTTATGCATTAATTCAATCAATCAGTCAGTCATTTCATCAATAAATGTTAATTGAGGACCAGATTCTGCATATTATTAGGTTTAGGGTCAGAAAAACTAACACTAACAATACATTCAAAAAGGCAATTAAATAGTGAAATTTCTACATCTATTCGAATTGTAAACTGTTATATTTTAGGACTAATTAATCCAACATTTTAAATTAGTAAATAATTCAACTCTACCTTATAGTACTAAAAGTAAACAAATCCCGTATTTTTCCACAGCATGCCATTTAACAATATGTGGTTATGACTACAAATTTGTCTGCTCATATATATCACCTTTGATTGATGTAGAGAAATAAGAGAGCAATTCTCCCAGGGCAGGTAACAGTAAAAATCAGCTTTAGTATGAAAATCTTCCAAAATTATTTCCTACTACTGAGTATATATTGTATAAACCATGTATAACAAACTTCTAAAATTTCAAAACATACGCATATGCAATCAGGTATATATATTTAAAAAATGAGTGTTTCAAAATACAAGGAATACAAGATTGATCATATCCAAAAACCATGGGAGTGGGAAAAATGTTTCAACATGTTAGATAACTTAGAGAAGATTCCCACAATGCTAACTGAGATCAGTGAGGTGAAACTTCCTCACTTTTAATAATGGAAATAAAGGGCCTAAACCCTGACCTAGAGAGATCTCATTTCTAGATATCATTCTTTTATAAATACATTTTGTCTAAGGACAAAGGAAGATTAGTAGGTTATACAGGGCTTTTACATTTAGTTTCCCATTCTACTTTAATTCAAGGAGATGAAGTTGAAAAAGTTAGCTTCAGACTAAAGTGTCCACCTAATTTATTATCCAAACCAGACAATTTTAAGAACAAAAGAGGAATTACTGATCATTAGGCTGGCAATACATAAAAACTAGAACTCTCCGCGTCTACCAAAACACATGGTCACGCTGACTGCAGACATACCAGAATCTCTAATCCTATTTTATCACTTTATTAGTTATAAAAATGTGTAGAAATTTTCTAATACATCTAGCATCTCAGCATTCTCATTTATAAAAAATAACTTGCAATACCTAGAATTAAACCGAAAAATATATTCAAGATGTCTGTCATGTACTAGTCATTCAAACAATGATAGCTATTTCAGGAGAACATTTTTTATTTGATATCTTTGATCTAAATTCTGTTAGGCATAAGCTATTTCAAATATTTCCATTACCAAAATTATCTCTATATGGGCATTCCATATCTTCACTCCATACAGATATTCACCTCTCTCTCTCTTGTTCGTCATCATTGCCATGAGAGGAACATGCCCACTAACTCCAAAGGAAGAATGAGAGACATGGAGTAGAGCCATTCCAGGCAAGCTCAAGCTAAAGCAGCCAATGTTTTAACTCAGGGGCCAGATAACTTTCTTCCATAAAGGAAAGACAATATTTTTTTTCAGCTTTGGGGTCATATAGTCTCTGTAACAACTGTCAGCTCTGCCACTGTACCACAAAAGCAGCTGTAGATAACATAAACCAATAGCCATGGCTTTATTCTAATAAAATTTTACTTGTGGAGACTGAATTTGAATTTCATAATCTTCATATGTCACAAAATATTTAGAAAAAATTTTCAACCATTTAAAACAATAGAAATCATTCCTAGCTCATAAGATACATAAAAATAGGTTGAAATCCTCATTGGATCATCAAGCTGTAGTTTACTAACCCCTATATTGGCTTGTTGTTTATTTTTAAATGCCATTGAGGTTGGTAATTTTTTTGTAGTTTAGTGTTATTTTAGTAACGGGAAACTTATACAACCTCACTACAGAACAGTCGCAGATTGTTACTGTGTAAGCATATGTATAATTAAATGTGTATTCAGTTTTGACAAAGTGGAGAACTCCTAAACACTTCCAGTTTTTTGCTGCTGGATTAGAATCAATTTTTGCTCAAATAAACTCTTAAAATTTTTAATATACTTCAGCTTATCTTTTAACAGAAGTAAACTTGATTAGTGACATAGATGTAGGGTTGCTTGCTGTCAGCCCAAAACTTGACACAATGTGTATATATATAAATGATCAAGATTTGGCTTCCAGTGCTGTATTTAATTTTAAAGATGAATACAGTCCACCTCAGAGATATGCAGGTTTGGTTCCAGATCACCGGAATAAAATGAGTAACACAATAAAGCAAGGCACTTGAAGTTTTTTGGTTTCTGAGTACATATAAGAGTTATGTTTAAACTGCACTGTAGTCTATTCAGTGTTCAATAGAATTATGTCTACAGAATGTACATACGTTAATTAAAAAATACTCTATTGCTAAAAATTCTATCATCTGATAAGGCAGGGTTGCTACAATTCTTCAATTTGTAAAAACTACAGTATCTGCAAAGCACCATAAAGCAAATTGCAATAAAATGAGGTACGCCTGTATATATTACAAAATAAAATATAACAA
Source organism: Hyperoodon ampullatus (assembly GCF_949752795.1). Taxonomy (NCBI): domain Eukaryota; kingdom Metazoa; phylum Chordata; class Mammalia; order Artiodactyla; family Ziphiidae; genus Hyperoodon; species Hyperoodon ampullatus. The sequence goes on from NC_136914.1 coordinate 104,619,941, forward strand.
GTTTTAAAGTTAACATTGTGGTCTTCCTATTTAAAATGCAAATATTGTTTACTTTTCACAACCATATCATTGATCTACAAATTTTACAGGGCCTAAAATTTTCTCCACAGGAGATTAAATATACAACTCCAGAAAATAAATATAAATGTCAAATATCATATTTAGGCAGATATGTTTGGCTGTCACCAACAAATTTTAAAATTTCTAACGTGGATTAAAACAATTCCCTACATACACTAAGCTTCCACCAGAGAGTGTAAAGCAAGTCAATTATGGTCTATAAAGAAATACCATAAATTGTTCCTCCATACAAACAAAAACAAATAAATGACACTTTGGATGATTTTTTCATATCTGCAAGTAATTCTTATATTGCTCTAAAGAAGTAGAGGTCTGGTGCCTTGAAATAATGCACCTGTTAATCTATGAGTTGTTGAGTCTTTTCTGTGTCCTAAGTTGTTGCTCAAAGCACATTAATATAAATTCCACATTGCAAGCATCCTCTCTTGATTTAAGGAAATGAAAGGGAAAACAAGGAAACACCATATACTTTACTTACCTTTTACCACACAATCAATTGCACTCAATCTGTTGCTAGAAATCCTCTAGTCCTGCTTAGCCCTAAATCACTGGTATTAAGAGGTTTATTGCACATTCACACTCACTTGTCATTTGCAGGAAGTCTAATTGAGAGAATTTACAGTTGGTTGAGTGCTTCATTGAGATTGTACATGTTTAATAAAAGCTTTTTAAGTTACTAATCTCCGCTCAGGAAACAACAAAAGTGCTTGAGGGTTAAAGAATAAAACATAGCAGGTAAACGTTATGGTGTGACATTTCCTTATAATGTTTCCCAAGTAACTGCATTTACTGGTTTTGAATTGTTTTTACATATCTAATGTGCTTTGCTGGAAAAATTTTAGCCTATTAGTTATTCCACATGACAGAAAAGTGATGGAAGAGTTACTTCTCAGTCAAAATGCTGTGGTTAGCTGAAAATAGTGTCAATAATTATTGCACTGTAGGAGAAAGTCTAAAATAATATGTCAAGTGAAATAATCTCGAACATCTCATACAAATAAATCTAATTAAGTAGTAGGAACTGACTTTAGTCTATGTTACTCTGCAGTCATTTTAAAATGTGATTCTGATTTTCAACTTGCATTATTGAACCATAGGCATTGTTTATGGGATGAAACTGCATATTGAGAACTCATTTTACACACATAATCCTTGTTGCCATTTAGCTTTATATTTCAAAGAAAATGTGAAACAACATAGAAAAGGAGACCAAAATTAAGGTTCAAAAATGTGACAGGAATAAACGTCAAAGAACCCAGACACATCAGCATCTGATTTCTCTCTGGCTTGGTGTTCTCGAACTGTCTGGCCACATAGCAATCAGAGAAATTAGAAGGTGCTAATGAACAATGCTACAGGATAAAAATGGAATCTGTGGACCAGCTCTTTCAGGAGAAAGTTCTTAAGAATCTGTCTGCCTTCTCATTATTCAGCAAGTGCTGGTGCCTTACTATTTCCTTAGGTTGGTGGACTAAATACTAGTTCTACTGCATGATGCTGAGTGGATTTTTAAACTCCATTGTTTCTAAATAAACTCTTCTCTTAAATGAAAGTGTTAATCCACGGTTACCACATTCCTAATTTGGATTAGAATTTGAGTGAAAAACCAAAACATACAAATTCTTTGGAATGGCACTGCTGATAAAATGAGATTTGAAACATTTTAGTGCATTGTGATATAACCATTTGTCCTTTCCTTAGAATTCAATTTACAGTAGTGAAATAAAGGAAAGCATTCTCAAAACAGATGGCCAAAATTACTAGCATCAAGAATAATGAAAATGTTCTCACTGATTAGACTGTTAGACAGAATTTCTCTAAATAAAAATATTTTAATTGAGTTCTGATTTGAATTAGTTTGATTCAAATTCACTTGTCCCATACACATTTTGGAACGCTCAAAGAGGATTGATGGAGGGAAGAACATTGGCAACATGGAAGAGAGTATTCCAAACAGGGATCAAATGTTTAGATTTCTCTTTCATCCATTTAGCAAACAATTATTGAGCTTCTTATATAATTTTCTAGATATTGGAGATAGAGCAGTGAACAAACATGCTTCCTGTATTCATGGAACAAATGAGAGAAAGAGATAAATAAAAATAAGCAAGTATATGTTCTCTTCATGAGTTTTATAGAGGAAAATTGAATTTACAAAGAGAGGTCAGAAATGAGGTGTGGGAGATATTTTACCACTTTTATAGAGTGTCAGATAAGTCCCCCTGATAATGTGATATTTGAACAGAAACTAAGGAGAAGTGACAGAGTGAACCATATGGATCACAAGGGAGAAAAATCAGCAACATTTTAAGTCTAGTTTTACATTAAGCCAAAATCAGCCAAAGCTGCATAAACAGCAATGTACCACAGGGTTGTTTTTTGAGTCATTAATTCCTTGAAAGCTTTATTCAATATAGCACAAAATTTGTAGTCTTCATCCTCATTTACTATTCCTTTCACTTCTTTTCTGAGCTGGCTTTCTCTCTCAACTTGGCTTTCATAGTACTAGGCCCTCAATGCAATCTGCTTCACTATGTCAAATAGCCTGCACAATTGCACTGTCATCCCTCCCTGTTTTTGTTTGTGTAAGCATTGTAGGCTTAACAGAGATAAGAATTCACCCACTTTCTCTGAAACTTGAGTTTAACAGTTTTCCATCTTATCTACATTAGCGTCTTTAATATTTGTGTATTATACCACAATGCATGCATTTCTTCACTGTTTGTGTATTATTCATATCAATTGATAAAGGCATCCTTGCATCCCAGTGATGGCACAGTTGCCATCACTCCTGCTTAGAAAATGAGTGTGTATTAGTTTTCTATTGCACTGTATCGAATTACTACAAACTTAGTGGCTTAAAGCAACACCTGTTATCTCACATTTTTTGTGGGTCAGAAATCTAGGCAATGTGCAGCTCAGCTGGTTCTCTGCTTAGCGTCTCACAGGGCTAAAATTAAGTAAAAAGGGCTACTTTCTTTTCTGGAGGCTATGGGGGTGACTCTACTTCCAAGCTTATTTGAGTTGTTGGCCAAATTCAGTTCTTGCAGCTAGAAGAGAAGGTCCCTGTGTCATTACTGACTGTCAGCTGAGGGGACTGACTTTGCTCTTAGAAGCTGCCCATACTCCTTCTCATGTTTTACATGTAGCCTCTCCAGCAACAGCAAGTCTAATGCACATGCTCAATCTCTCTGATCTCGCCTTCACTTTCATCTCTCTTCTGCCACCAACAACCCCCTAATCTGCGGCATTTCTTGACGCCAATTAGAAGTTAGGGGTCTCGACTTTTAAGGACTCAAATATTTAGACTGAGCCTTCCCAGATAATTAAAGATAATATCCCTATCTTAAGGTTAGTTGATTAGTAGTTTTGCTTCCAGCTGCAAGTCCCTTCACAGCAGCACCTAGATTAGTGTTTAACTTAATAACCAAGGGACAGAAATCTTGGAAGAACGTTTTTAGAATTCTGCCTACCATGAAGTGCTAATACTTTATGTTAGCATGCATTGTCATAAAAATAACAGCTATTTAGTCATCATAATTTTAGGAAGTAAGGACTATTCTCTTTGGGTTATAGATGGAGAAATTTAATGTGTCTATATGATTCCAGAGCACGGGCTCATCTTCAAATAATGACATGAATTACAATGTCACGTAATGTTACCCCTAGATGAGCAGGAGTCAAGGTGATGGTTCTAAATTAACTTTGATTAAGCAAGTTCAGATTATAGATAAGGTACCTGAACCACTCCTCTCTAGAATGTTAGTCTTCCACATTGAAATGCATTGCATTTGAAACTATTGCTAGTCCTTTTAAAACTACAATATTCTTTTTTTCTACTTAGATAACTTAAAATAACCAATTCTCTATTTAAAAGAAATTCTAAAAATCTATTACATTTAGATATAAATAAAATAGATATTTAAAGTATTGATTAAAAGAAAAAATACAAAATATGTTTCCCAATACTAGAATTACTTCATGATTCTCCAAGAGGCATTTTCTTTTAATAATCAAGTGACAATTAGAAAAACACTTTAATGATGTTAAGTAGTGACAAAACTTTTAACATTAATTCTAGATCACTGAAGTTAATTAAGTAGTTTTTAAAGCAATTTTAGATTTATAATAGTGTCAACCATGAACTTCAACTTCTATATATCATTTGTTTATTCTAGAAATTTTGATTAGATATATCAAAACATGTAATGATGAATCTCACAGATAAGCATCCCTGAAGTACAAACTGAAAAGAGGGAGAGTTTGGCATACACATTTAATTAAAATAGATAGTCAAACTACAAGATTTGCAAACATATTCACAGATGTAGCCAAACTAGATAATTCCAGACCAAAAATATTTTAAAACATTAATAGTGTATGTTTTCTTTTTCTATTATTCAATGAATATATTAATATATTGGATATTGGAGAAAGCATTCCCTGATTTGTATTATGGTTGATGCATGTATATTCATATTTATTGTATTATAATCTCAAAAAAGCAATGACATAAGTTTGTTAATTTTCTCAAGACTCAGAAAACCTAATTAAATTAATATAAGGAATCCATTTATGAGGATGTTATTTGTCATTTGCAGTGAAGAATTTGTATTCCTGATCTTTTAAACTGTAGGTCTTGTCAAATTCAAGAGAAGAAAATCTTCAATTACAGCAAATAATTGTTTTAAAAGAGATGAATGTTTATGTTAATAGAGATTAAACACAGTAAGGACTCTCTTCTTAACTGTGATATACTTAATTTCTAATTTCTGTTAATTCACAAGAAAGATATTCTTTGTATTTAATGGTGCATTGGGTACAGAGAATAGAATAAAATTTGAAGGTTTTCCTAGCAGGTTAGAAGCTTAAAGAACTTAGCTTTTAACACCTTGTATAACTTTAAGGATTTGGCATTTTCTATACTGAAAACAAAAAAAAATCCACCACAGGAAAATCATCTGGGGTAAAGTTAAACCTGAGTAGGGGTCAGAGCCTCTCTACTCTAGCTGACTGTGAATTTTTATCTTATTTCCAGGCCACCTATCTAGTTTTCTGGGTAGTGAGTTTTCTTTCCACTAGGCTAATGCCAGAGGAAGTATCCAAAGACCTTTATTCTGAGATTTTGCTTGGCATGTACAGGGTTACCCAGAGAAGCCCACTGCAGTGTTTTTACAGCATAGCATAGAAATGGAGGTTTGCGTGTATCAAATCCTTGACAAATGTTCCAGCAGTTTAGTAAAACTTTGTCTATATTGCGTGCCTATCAACAGAAATTAAGAACTGTGGAAACAATTCACGCAAGTGGTTGGCAATCTTCTCTCGTTCTCTTTTAGTGAATATGACAAGCTCACCTGCTGTGGGAGGCTGAAAATAAAGGACAATCTCACCACATTAATAAAACATGAGCCACAACTGAATCTGAGGCCAACTAAACCACCAGAGACTTACTGTGACGCTTAATTTTGTCGATGATGGAAGTACTTTAGCCTGAGGTAACTTTCATGGAGGCCGTATTTGCGCGCAAACCTTCACTTAAAGCACTGCGGAAAGGCAGAGTTAATGTTCATGGGAGTGTAAACTTACAGTAAAAGGCAGGAACCACATAAGATGTTACATCAGTCAAGGCAGTCAACTTTGGTAGTGGCCTAATGTTTTATTGAAGCTCATTCCTCCTCACAGGAGATCTGAAAACCCACTTGGTTCCCACAGAAAATTGTCTGTTTAGGCTTCACGACTGGTTGCTAATCACAGAAAGATAAAAACATCAAAATAAGCTAATAGGGTTTTGCCATGAAATACAGTCTCCGGAGAGCTAGAAGCAAGAGGGGGAGGTTGCTGGGGGACCTATTAAGTTCAAGGGTCTACTGAAGTTAAGGGAACATGCTCCAGTAAAATGAAGAAGAGAGGGGACAGAGAGAACACACAAGAGAAGGGGTAAGTAAGAAGGAAAAAAATTATTTTCTAGGAAATGGAATAAGTAAGACCCAGCAAAATTAAGTAAAATCATGATTAAATTTTATATCAGTCAGACAGTGTTTGAAAATGATGCTGAAGCACTGAAACAGCATTACAATGATGGCTCATAAAAAATATTTCTTAGGAAATCATTTTAAATAATAAGAACTCATTAACAGAATGCCACGAGAGAAAAGACATTTTATAAAAAGGAAATTTTCCTTCTGTCAGTTATATAGTCTCAGGCAATGATTTCAAAATTGTGTTTTCATTTCCTTCAATGCTTCTTTCTCCAGACTGAGAAAATCCGATTTTTTTAATTAATGGGAATAATTTATCTTTTCAACTAGAGAATGTTTAAAAGTAATATGAAGAGAAAACATAAACCATTGTTTATGGAGACCACTTGGTATTTATTGTTGATCAGCTCTTCAGTTATTTGTAGTATTTTAACCAAAGATTTATGGAAAGGAGTCTATGAAGGAAATAGCACAACTTACAGAAGAGTTAATAATTCTCAGTCACTGTGTTTCAGTTTGTCATGAGTAAAATAACACCATGGTTTAGTATGTGTTTTATTACCTTTTGCCCAACTGCAAAATTTGGTATTTATGACTCATACAAATTCTTTCTGGGAGGCAATGGCACCCACTAACTGGTTTATAAAATTTGTTATAGAGGGCACTGATGTTTTGATAAAGATATTAGAACAAAAATATAGAAGCATGTATTTTCACA
>NC_136914.1:106431717-106604371 GCF_949752795.1 Hyperoodon ampullatus
CTGATGTTAGATCATAAAATGCTATGTAACAGCCATCTTGTTTACTAGAACACTTGCTCTTGGAACCCTGAACTTCCTGGAATAAATCAAACTACATTAAGGCCACCATACAGTGGGGAAGCCAAAGCCACAAGGAAAGAACATGTTTGGTCTCCCTTACCAGTTGAGTGCAATTTTCAAGCCAACACAGTCCAGGCTCCAAACCTGTGAACCTGTGATTGAAAACACCTCCCAGAGGTTTCAGTACCCAGCCATTTGAGATTTGAGATTTGAGTCTCCCCAGTTGAGTTCCCCTACATTGTGGAGCAGAAAACAAACCATACTCTTTTCATCTTGTTGGATCAAAGATCCTCAGCATCTTTGAGAGTAAGAATATAGTTTTGTTTTATACCACTACCTTTTGGGATAGTTTGTTACATAAAAATAGATAACCTGAAACACTAACGATTGCCTATGTGTGTATGTGTGTGATTATTTTGCATATGTATGAATATGTACATGTCATATGAGAAATATCAGATATAACAATAAGTAATAAAGCTATCTATAATGTGATTATATAGTCAATGATGTGTTCAATCTTAATTGAACCACTGAATATTTTGCTGGGTCAAGGGTCATGAACATTTCCTAACTTTCCCAGTGCTAAAGTTCTATGGTGGTTGGTTCAATTGTACAAATTAAAATTATTGCATACTAAGTTGTGTCCATTTTATTTCTGTTCAAAAATAATTTGAAAAATATTGTGTGGCACCTTTAATAGCATTTATTGTATAATTTTTACATTTGGGGAGAGAAGAAACTGAGATTCTTCAAACTCAAATCCAAGCAGTTTAAAATGACTGGCATAGAGGATCTTCACCACAAAACTTCCTTTCAAAGTTCTAATAAAAAAATTATTATTCTGTACAGAAATTACTTAAGTAATCTTAATCCTTAGGGGCTTTATAAGACTTTAATTCTTCTACCCAGTGGTTCTGATTTAGATTTTTTTTTTTTTTTTTTTTTTTTTGCGGTATGCAGGCCTCTCACTGCTGTGGCCTCTCCACTTGTGGAGCACAGGCTCCAGACGTGCAGGTTCAGCGGTCATGGCTCACGGGCCCAGCCGCTCCACAGCATGTGTGATCTTCCCAGACCGGGGCACAAACCTGTGTCCCCTGCATCAGCAGGTGGACTCTCAACCACTGTGCCACCAGGGAAGCCCTGATTTAGATTTTTCACCTTGGAGTTTCCTCATTATGTTTTCCTTTACTTCCTTTTATCTCCATTTTCTTTTTTTTCCCCTCACTTCCTATTTCCTACTGGTCACTGATACTAAATGTTCTTGGAGGAAAAGAACATAAATAAAGCACACACAACTGCTGTTCTATTCATTTTTCTCTTGCTTGAATAGCTAGAAATTTTTTTTTTACACCAAACTCTGCATGAGACTTAGTTATGCCAAACCTCACATACTCCTCTTCTGACTCCTTGGAAACCATCTGCTTAAACATCTGCAAAATCTCCTTCCTCTGGAGACATTATGGCTTTTTCCCAGCAGGCACCCTTACTTACAGGAGAATCATATTTGGTAATTTTTAACACTCCTCTGAATAGGAAAAGTGATTTAGTGATTGTGGAGAATTACACTCAGGCAAGATGTGTTTAGTCCCATTGTGAGGAAGAAGAAATTAGCACAGAAAAATGAAGTGAGTTTTCCATGATTACATAGTTATTTACAGAGAATTAGAAATCAGGTTCTGATTCTGAATGCCTCTGCTCAATTCATGCTGCCCATGGTTGTCACTTAGACTTTCTAACTTGACTGTGTCCTCAAGAATGATTCTTTTTTTAATTTCACAAAACAGAAGGCGCTAGTAGTATTTTAGCTCAAGTTATTATATTCTAGTTAAAATTCCAAAACTTAGCTCATTAAAAATGCATTTTTAAAAAATTGAATGGGGAGGGGCAGATTCAAGATGGCAGAGTGGGAAGAAGTAGAGTTTGTGTCTCCCCACAACTAGGATGCCTGCCAGATGCTGGTGGGGGACCTCGACAACCAAGAAGGTGGGAGGGACCCCCAGGTGAACCAGTAGGATGTGGGGGGACTGAGAGGGTATGAGAAGTGGAGGTGGGACAGGACGAGCACCACTGAGGGGTGGCTGGAAGGGGGGAGGGGTTTCTACTCCTGGAGGGACCCTCAGGGCTTTGGATCGGGGGGAGCACGCTGAGTGTTTCCCTTGCCCAATCGGCCTGGGAAGTCTCCCCAGCTCTCAAACAAAGTCTTATGCCCTCAGAGGCCCCCTCCTGGCTGTGTTGATCCTGGGGGCATAGGAGGGAGGCTGGGGAAGAACAAGAGAGGCAGGTGGGAAGGGACCTCGAGGACTGGTGGAGTCAGAGAAGACTGGAGGGCATTTGCCCTGCCCACTTGAGCCCAGAAGCCTGCTGGGCTCCCAGGCTGGGTTGCATGCCCTCTGAGACCAGAGGCACACCTGGGACCCTTCTGTTCCATTGAGCCTAAGCTCCACCCCACACACCCCTCCCAGGGCTTTTTCCACTCCTGTGGGTCCTAAGCATAGGCCCTGCCCACTGCCTAAACCCCGCCCCTGCCTAAGCCCCACCTCACAAAACCAAGGACTTTTCCACCTTTTTTTTTTCTTCTCTTTTTTACTGTTGTAGTTCTGTTTTACTTTCCGGTTGTTGTTTCATCTATATTTTTATTTTTATATTATTTCTAACATATCTGTTAGTTTCCTAGTCTAATTTTATTTTTTACTCTTTGATTTTCTCTTATTTGTATTCTTTTTTTTCTGGCAACCCAGTGCAGATTGCGGGATCATTGTTCATGAGCTGGGGGTTGGGCTGAAGCTTCTGCAGTGGGAGCTGAGTCTGAACTACTGGACTAACAGAGAACCTCAGACCTCAGGGAATATTCATTGGAGTGAGGTCTCCCAGTGGTCCATATCTTGGCACCAAGAGCCAGCTCTACCCAACAGCCTTCAAACTCCAGTGTTTGAAGCCTCAGGTTGAACAACCAGTAAGACAGGAACACAATCCCACCCATCAAAAAAAAAAAAAAAAAAGACAGCAAAAAAATATGTCACAGATGAAGGAGCAAAGTAAAAACTCACAAGACCAAATAAATGAAGAGGAAATGGGCAATACACCTGAAAAAGAATTCATAGTAATGATAGTAAAGATGATCCAGAATATTGGAAAAAAGAATGGAGGCACAGATTGAGAAAATACAAGAAATGTTTAACAAAGATCTTGAAGAACTAAAGAACAAACAAACAGAGATGAACAACACAATAACTGAAATGAAAAATACACTAGAAGGAATCAACAACAGAATAACTGAGGCAGAAGAACAAATAACTGAGCTGGAAGACAGAATAGTGGAAATAACTGCCGAGGAGCAGAGTAAAGAAAAAAAAATGAAATGAATTGAAGACAATCACAGAGACCTTTGGGACAACACTAAATGCACCAACATTTGAATTATAGGGATCCCAGAAGAAGAAGAGAAAAAGAAAGAGTCTGAGAAAATATTTGAAGAGATTATAGTGGAAAACTTCCCTAACATGGAAAGGAAATAGTCACCTAAGTCCAGAAAGCACAGAGAGTCCTGTACAGGATAAACCCTAGGAGAAATACACCAAGACACATATTAATCAAACTAACAAAAATTAAATTCAAAGAAAAATATTAAAAGCAACAAGGGAAAAGCAAAAATAACACAAAGGAATCCCCATAAGGTTATCAATTGATCTTTCAACAGAAACTCTGCAGGCCAGAATGGAGTGGCAGGATATACTTAAAGTGAGGAAAGAGAAAAAGGCCTACAACCAAGATTACTCTACACAACAAGCATCTCATTCAGATTTGAGGGAGAAGTCAAAAGCTTTTGAGCCAAGCAAAAGCCAAGAGAATTCAGCACCACCAAACCAGCTTTACAACAAATGCTAAAGAAACTTCTCTAGGCAGGAAACACAAGAGAAGAAAAAGACCCCCCCCCCGCCAAAAAAAAACCAAAGAATTAAGAAAACGGTAATAGGAACATACATATTGATAATAACCTTGAAAGTAAATGGATTAAAGGCTACAACCAAGATAAAAGACTGGCTGAATGGATACAAAAACAATATCCATATATATGCTGTCTACAAGAGACCCACTTCAGACTTAGGGACACATACAGACTGAAAGTGAAGGGATGGAAAAAGATATTACATGAAAATGGAAATCTAAAGGAAGCTGGAGTAGCAATACTCACATATAATAAAATAGGTTGTAAAATAAAAACTGTTACAAGAGATAAGGAAGGACACTACAGAATGATCAAGGGATCAATCCAAGAAGAAGTTCTAACAATTATAAATAAATATGCACCCAATGTAGGAGCACCTCAATACATAAGGCAAATGCTAACAACCATGAAAGGGGAAATCGACAGTAACAAAATAATAGTAGGGGACTTTAACACCCCACTTACACCAATGAACAGATCATCCAAACAGAAAATAAATAAGGAAACAGAAGCCTTAAATGAGACATAGACCAGACAGATTTAATTGATATTTTTAGAACATTCCACCCCAAAGTGACAGAATACACTTTCTTCACAAGTGCACATGGAACGTTCTCCAGGATAGATCACAACTTGGGTCACAAATCAAACCTCAGAAAATTTTAGAAGTTGAAATTGTATCAAGCATCTTTTCTGACCACAATGCTATGATATTGGAAATCAATTACAGGAAAAAAAAAAACTGTAAAAAATACACATATGGAGGCTAAACAGTGCACTAGTAATAACTAAGAGATCACTGAAAAAATTAAAGGAGAAATAAAAGAATCATAGAAACAAATGAAAATGAAAACAGGATGACCCAAAACCTATGGGATGCAGCAAAAGCAGTTATAACAGGGAAGTTTATAGCAATTCAATCTCACATCAGGAAAGGAGTAAAATCTCAAATAAACAATCTAACCCTACACTTAAAGCTACTAGAGAAAGAAAAACAAAGAAAACCCAAAGTCCGTAGAAGGAAAGAAATCATAAAGATCAGAGCAGAAATAAAAGAAATAGAAACAAAGAAAAGAATAGCAAAGATCAATAAAACTAAAAGTTGATTCTTTGAGAAGATAACCAAAATTGATAAACCGTTAGCCAGACTCATCAAGAAAAAAAAGGAGAGGATATAAATCAATAAAACTAGAAATGAAAATGAGAAATCACAACTGACACCACAGAAATACAAAGTATTATAAGGGACTACTACAAACAACTATATGGCAATAAAATAGACAGCCTCAAAGAAATGGACAAATTCTTGGAAAGGTAAAATTTTCCAAGACTGAACCAGGAAGAATTAGAAAATATAAACAGACTTATCACAAGTAATGAAATTAAAACTGTAATTAAAAACCTTCCAACAAACAAAAGGTGGTTTCACAGGCGAATTCTATCAAACATTTATAGGAGAGCTAACACCCATCCTTCTCAAAATCTTCCAAAAAATAGCAAAGGGAGGAACACTCCCAAATTCATTCTACAAAGCCACCATCACCCTGATACCAAAGCAAGAAAAATATATCACAAAAAGAGAAAATTATAGACCAACATCACTGCTGAACATAGATGCAAAAATCATGAACAAATACTAGCAAACAGAATCCAACAACATATTAAAAAGATCATACACCATGATCAAGTGGGATTTATGCCAGGAATGCAGGATTCTTCAAAATATGCAAATTAATCAATGTGATACACCGTATTAACAAACTGAAGAATAAAAACCATATGATCATCTCAATAGAAGCAGAAAAAGCTTTTGACAAAATTCAACACCAATTTATGATAAAAACTCTCCAGACAATGGGCATAAAGGGAACTTACCTTAACATAATAAAGGCCATATATGACAAACCCACAGCAAGCATCATACTCAATGGTGAAAAACTGAAATCATTTCCACTAAGATCAGGAACAAGACAAGGATGTCCACTCTCACCACTTTATTCAACATAGTTTTGGAAGTCCTAGCCATGGCAATCAGAGAAGAAAAAGAAATAAAATGAATACAAATAGGAAAAGAAGAAGTAAAATTCTCACTGTTTGCAGATGACATGTAACAATACATAGATAATCTTAAAGATGCCACCAGAAAACTACTAGAACTAATCAATGAATTTGGTAATGTTGCAAGGTACAAAATTAATGCACAGAAATCTCTGGCATTCCTATGCACTAACAATGAAAACTCAGAAAGAGAAATTAAGGAAACAATCCCATTTACCATCACAACAAAAAGAATAAAATATCTAGGAATCAACCTACCTAAGGAAGTGAAAAACTTGTACTCAGAATAAAACACTGATGAAAAAAGTCAAAGATGACATAAACAGATGGAGAAATATACCATGTTCTTGGATGGGAAGAATCAATATTGTGAAAGTGACTATACTACCCAAAGCAATCTACAAGTTCAATGCAATCCCTATCAAACTACCAATGACATTCTTCACAGAATTAGAACAAAAAATTTTAGAATTTATATGGAAACACAAAAGACCCTGAATAGCCAAAGCAATCTTGAGAAAGAAAAACGGAGCTGCAGGAATTAGGCTCCCTGACTTCAGATTATACTCCAAAGCTAAAGTAATCAAGACAGTATGGTCCTGGCACAAAAACAGAAATATAGATCAATGGAACAGGATAGAAAACCCAGAGATAAACCCATGCACATACGGTCAACTTATCTTTGGTAAAGGAGGCAGAATATACAATGGAGAAAAGACAGCCTCTTCAATAAGTGGTGCTGGCAAGATGGGACAGCTACATGTAAAAGAATGAAATTAGAACACTTCCTAACACCACACACACAAATAGACTCCATATGGTTTAAAGACCTCAATGTAAGGCCAGACACTATAGAACTCTTAGAGGAAAAACACTCTATGACATAAATCACAGCAAGATCCTTTCTGACCCACCTCTTAGAGAGGGAAATAAAACCAGAAATAAACAAATAGGACCTAATGAAACTTAAAATCTCTTGCACAGCAAAGGATACCATAAATAAGATGAAAATACAACCCTTAGAATGGGAGAAAATATTTGTAAATGAAACAATGGGCAAAGGATTAATCTCCAAAATATACAAACAGCTCATGTAGCTCAATATCAAAAAAACAAACAACCCAATTAAAAAATGGGTGGAAGACCTAAATAGACATTTCACCAAAGAAGACATACAGGTTGCCAACAAACACATGAAAAGATGTTCAACATCACTAATCATTAGAGAAATGCAAACCAAAACTACAATGAGGTATTACCTCACTCTGGTCAGAATGGCCATTATTGGAAAATCTAGAAACAGTAAATGTTGGAGAGGGTGTGGACAAAAGGGAACCCTCTTGCACTGTTGGTGGGAATGTAAATTGATACAGCCACTATGGAGAACAGTATTGAGGTTCTTTAAAAAACTAAAAATAGAAATACCATATGACCCAGCAATCCCACTACTGGGCCCATACCCTGAGAAAACCATATTCAAAAAGAGACATGTACCACAATGTTCATTGCAGCACTATTTACAATAGCCAGGACATGGAAGCAACCTAAATGTCCATCGACAGATGAATGGATAAAGAAGATGTCACACATATATACAATGGAATATTACTCAGCCATAAAATGAAATGAAATTGAGTTATTTGTAGTGAGGTGGATGGACCTGGAGTCTGTCATACAGAGTGAAGTAAGTCAGAAAGAGAAAAACAAATACTGTATGCTAATGCATATATATTGAATAAAAAAAAAATGGTACTGATCAACCTAGAGTGAGTGCAGGAATAAAGACGCAGACATAGAGAATGGACTTGAGGACATGGGGGCTGGGGAGGGGGAAGCTGGGGAAAAGTGAGAAAAGCATTGACATATATATACACCACCAAATGTAAAATAGATAGCTAGTGGGAAGCAGCAGCATAGCACAGGGAGATCAGCTGGGTGCTTTGTGACAACCTAGAGGGGTGGGATAGGGAGGGTGGGAGGCAGGCTTAAGAGGGAGGGTATATGGAGATATATGTATGCATATGGCTGATTCACTTTGCTGTACAACAGAAACTAACACAGCATTGTGAAGCAATTATACTCCAATAAAGATGTATAAAAATATTGAATAAGCGGTTTTAAAATAAAACAAATGGATTGTCCAACTTATTGCTTGTAAGATTTTCATGCATTGATTCTAATTTCAAAATTATTTGGAAATATGGTAAAGTTATTGAGATTATTTTCAACATATGTGTAGTGAGATGGAAGGAATAAGCATACACTAATATTGTGGGAGAAAGGAAATTTTAGAGGGAAAGAAGAAACTTTTTTCCATTTTAGAATTTAAAAAAAAATATCTTATTGAACTGTATTATGACTTTGTAAATTATTTTACACGATCTTTGAAAATCAGGACAAAATGAAAAAATATGCATGAATTCAGGTTGAAAATAATTCATACTTCTTTAGTAACATTGTACTTAGCAAGATTATTTTCACTTCAGAAAAAAGAATAACCAATTTGTCTTATTGGCCTTCAGTATCTAAGAATTGTTTCATGTATAATAAACAAGCCATGAAACATAAAATTAGACCGTTTTTTATTTCTTTGGGTTTCACTTACCTTTTACAGGATCCACGTGTTACTTTTTTGGCAACCACATCACAGAGGTATCTAATTATCACTCACATCAGAATGTTCTCACTACCTGGGAAATTTCGCTGAGTAAATGCTTTGAACTAAACACACCTGGATAACTGAATGGGGCAGAATCAACACAGATACAAAACAAGGTGTTGTCTAAGGCAGTTTGTAACTTTCTCCCAGTTCTAGGCATGCCTGTGTTTTTCCTCCTTTTCTTTTCTTTTCTTTTCTTTTTTCTTTTCTTCTCTTCTCATCTCTTTTTTTCTTCTTCTTTCTTTTATTTTCTTGTCTTCTCTTTCCTTTCTTTTTTTTTTGAGTGTTTTAAGTGTACCTTTATGTCAGATTAATCATATTTAATTGTGCACTCCATGGTATACATATGACAGATAGATTTGATAGAATGATTATAAGGAATATTCTCTGTATGGTTCTTTCATTGATTCATTTTTCAAAATAAATAATATTTAGACACAATTTTCTGTTAAGGATTTTGAAATTCTTACATATATATATGTATATATATATATATATATATATATATATATATATATATATATATATTCCCTTATGCAGATGTATTTTATTTTCTGCGTATACCCTGACTTGCTCTAGAAAAGTTTTCAGACATCTTCTTAAGCAAAAACTGTATAGCATCCAGTCACAAGCCATGCTCTTGGAAAGACCCCTCACTGCTTTCAAAGCAATCTCATTATTTTTATTTATTTATTTACTTATTTAAATTGAATGAAAGATTCTTTAAATTCTATAGTGCTTTACAGTTTTCAGAAGTTTCACATGCATGATTTCATATAATCCCTTAATAAAACTTTTCCTCCCTACCACTACACTGCCCCTCCTCTTTTCCCTCTCCCCATTGATAGCCACTAGTTAAAGCAAGCTTATTATTTAAAACACCTAAAAGACAGGCATTAATCACTAAGTAAGGTCTTTAGATATCTTCAATTTTCACTGTAGGATGTCAGAACTTTCAAGGCTAGGAAAAGGGAAAGTAAGAAAAATTTAATTTAAATTCACCAAGTTTAAAATTTGCTCCACCCACCAAGTCACAATGGCTGAGGTCATGTAGCTAGTAACTGGGAGCATCCAGATGTTAACCTGAGGGTTGTTTTGTATCTAAAGACTAAATTCATTTTACTTTTGTACCTTGCTGTTTTGAAATTTGTTATTTGCTTTATATTTGTGTGTGCTTGTGTGTGTTTGATGATAACAGAGAAGACTTTGTATAGTTTAACAAAATAATAGATTTCAGCTTCAAATAAAAGATTAAATCTGACACCAAATTGTGCAAACAGAAAATATCACTTTGAGGGAAACCAGATATCTTAGAGAAGAATCTAGATGACACTTTTCTGGACAAGCAGAAACTAAAATGCTTTTTGGGTATTAGCCAAGTCACATAAATGCATAAATCAACAAGAGGCTGTAGGTCAGCTTATGTTGAACTGGAGACTTTGTCCTAGCTAAAGATATTGAAATTCTTTAAAAAGTAATGATCAAACATACAAAACCCCCAGCACCATTAACAGCACCGAAAATTCTGCTGTCTAAACAAAATACCTCAAAAGCCAAGTTCCAGTCATGAAATTCTAGTTTACCATTTAATTGCATACAATAATCAACATCTCATTTTCAAAAGTAAATTCCTGCTTTAGATATTCACAAACAAGCAGACACTTGACTTCATACATTTTAAACATAAAGTCCTCAATGTAGGGAGAAGAAAACCAATTTGTTTAAAATAACTTCATTATTTCTTGTGAACTAGGAATGGCTTGCCACTTTGCATGTCATTCTGGTAGCCATTTTTATTTAAGTAAAAAATAATACAAAGAAACCTATAAGTACAAATTAAGCTCATTTTAAGTCACAATAACATAGGGGTAAAGATGGAGTCATACACACATTATGAAAACACTATTTTTTCTGTTTTCACTTCACCTACTGTACAAAAACTTCAGTTGCCCTTACATTTCTCCAGGATTTTTCCTGGAAATCATCAGCAGATGTCTCAGGTCTAGTCCTAGGCTCCCATGATAATCTCTGATTTCCTCTCTCCAATACTCTTTCAGTATTTCTTCTCTTTATTCACTGGGTTTAACCATTGAACTATGATCAATGAAGGTTAAGGTCATTGCCCTTGAGGAATGAGTTCAGCAGTTTAATCAGGACTGTCTTGGTACCAATTTTGCAAGGTCATTCCTCCAAGACTAGTTTATCCTTCTAGGATGGCAAGTGGGTAGTTAGATTTTGCCTGTAAAAAAATGGTGAAATGATTCAAAACAACACATTAATTAAGTCAACTCAAACGTTATTCTATGATTTACTTCCTATTATGTTTCTCAACCAAATTTTGTCCAGTCATGCAGATTATAATAGATTATCAGAGATTCTGCAATGAAATTATATGATATAATTAGGATAAAATACAAAAAGTTCTAATAAGTAAATGCTAATAGCATAAGGATATTGCAAATTTGACTACATTTTCACTTCGCTTATCAAATTCCTAAGAGAAGTTAAAAGTTAAAAGTTAAATCCCATTACAACTTCAGGTCCAAAGAAACCAAATACCAAAATAAAATTTTCTTGCCCTTGAGAAATAGATGTTCATATTCCAAAGTATTTATTTCAATTTCTAATTCTCCTCAGTCATAGCTAGATGGGTTCTTAGTAATTTAGTAGAAAAAGGAGTTCTTTCAGCAATTGCAGCCTAAAATTTTCATCATTAGACAGGCTTGGTTCTTCAGGGTCTCAGAAAATCTAAGACAAGTTTCTGATGTGCATTACATTAAAAATTTCAAAGAGGTGGCAAGACACAAAAATACCACAATGTCATCACAGTTAGAAAAGAAACTATTCCCTAAAGCATTTATTCCAGGCAAACTTGGGCTTCTGAAACCCAGTACTTAACATTCATCATGATTATAGCATAAACTCAATGGCATTTGATGAAAGGAGAAATTATTCCTAGTTTTAACTTTTCTAGGGTGCCAGCTAGATTATAAGGATTCACATATCCAGATACCATGTGAACCTTCAGGGTTCTCTAGGGAAACAAAACCAATAATATAAATATAAATATAAATATAAATATAAATATAGGCACACATGTACATATATACATATATGTGGAGGGGTACAAGTGACTGTGGGTGTGTGTAAAGAGATTTATTTTGAGAAATTAACTCACATGATTTGGGGGGCTGACAAGTCCAAAATCCATAGGCAGATGGGAAATCAAGCAAGAGTTGAAGTTGCAGTCCTGAGTCTGAAATCTGTATGGTGGCAGGCTGAAACTGTGGGCAACGTTTCTATGTTACAGTCCTGAGGCAGAATTCCTTCTCAGAGAAACCTAGTTTTTTGTTCTTATAAAGATAATCTCCTCTACTTAAAGTCAACTGATTGGAAACATTAATCACATTTACAAAATACTTCTGCAGCACCATCTAGGCTAGTGTTTGACCAAACAACTGAGCACATAGCCTAGCCAAGTTGACACAGAAAATTAACCATCACACTATGACCTGTGAACTCAAAATCGACTGTGAACAAACTCCCAGAAAGATGTTAGTTTTGACTCAAGACTTGCTATGTTGGAGAGAAGCGAGCATGTGGAGGAATCTATTTAAGTGTGCTCTGGTTAAACAAATGAGTAGCCGATCTGAGGTCATGTCATGGGAGATGAGTATCCCTTGAGTGTGTGTTCAGTATCAGATGGGTCCAAAAGTTAGCCTTTCTACAGCTTCTTCCATGGCCCTGAGCACAGAATAAAATTTGGGTTAATGGTTATACTGTTGTCTATATTCTGCTAAAACCTGATTTCTGTAACACACAGGGAACTAAACTGCTTTGCAGTTTAGAAACAGCCAATACTGTTCTGCCAACCAATCACTAAAAGGCATTAAGGACTCTTTCCCTTATAGAGAGGGTTTGCCCTCAGCAGCTCCAGTTGTGGAAAAGCAGGGCCTGCTACATGGCCTTAGGGCTATAATTTGCTAAGATCCTATGTGCCATCAATGAAATCTTTGACTTTATTAAGACATAGTAGAAAGTTCTGCTGGCATCTACAAATTCTGTCTTGCAGACCTGAATGCATCCCCTGAGGCCACTCATTTGGCTGCCTTTTGCCTTGGGTCCTTTCCTGGCTCTTCCCAAGGCCATTCCGATGACTATACCACCTTTGTCCAAGACCTTGTTTAAAAAGAAGCACTCTCCTAAGGTTAAATCAGGCATAAGCTAGTTACCTCCAAGACCACTATACCATAAGATTGATATAAAGCCTCTCACAAAGGCTGCAGGGGTCAAGACTGGCTTGATATAATCCTTATTAAAGCACCAAGCATTCTCTCCCTTTATACTAAAGTTTAAGGAACAGAACCAAATGCCCTTCCCATGCCAAAAGACTCTACTCATTTATATATGTATATATATATTTTTTGTTGTTGTTTGTTTGTTTGTTTGTTTTAATATTTATTTATCAAACAACCCATACATTGTTAGTATAGACATGGCGCAAGGTTAAAACCTATTCAAATATCAAGATCCACATTCAGGGCTTCCCTGGTGGCGCAGTGGTCGATAGTCCGCCTGCCGATGCAGGGGACGCGGGTTCGTGCCCCGGTCTGGGAGGGTCCCACGTGCCGCGGAGCGGCCGGGCCGGTGAGCCATGGCCGCTGGGACCGCGCGTCTGGAGCCCGTGCTCCACAGTGGGAGAGGCCATGGCAGTGAGAGGCCCGCGTAAATTCTAGAGACTGGAAGTCTGGGGTCAAGGTGCCAGCGTGGTTGGGCTCTGGTGAGAGCTCTCTTCTTGGCTTGCAGATGGTTACTTTCTTGTTGTGTCCTCACATAGCAGAGAAAGAGAAAGAGAAAGAGGAAGAGGAAGAGGAAGAGGAGTAAGAGAGAAAAAGAGAGAGAGAGCTACTCATGTATATTTTATATAAAAATTCTGATTTACTTTACAATGTTCTAAGCCCAACACAAATGGGTCCTTTAGGGACCTATTAACACTACTTTTCCTGGTCCAGCCTCTCTACAATATTAAGAAATAAAACAAATGTTTGAAGGTAGAACCAAAATATTACCATTATTATTGATAGAGGCCAAGATGGAAAATATGACTTCAGGTTTCAGTCAACCTCAGAGTCGGACAGAATTTATCCCTTAAGAAAGAGTTCAGGCTTACCCCCAGGAGAAGAGAGTAGCAATGAGAAGAATATGGCAGCCATTCTCTCAAATTTTTCATGAACAGAGTGAGTAAAGGAATAAATAATAATTTAAAATTAAAACAAGCAAGCTACCTTCACTTTGAGGAAATCTCAGAAATATGCCACTACTGGTGGGCAATGCTCACCTGTTCACATCCTCTGCTACCTTGGCAGTCAGTTTTTACATTTTGAGATTTTGGTCAAACCTAAAGAGGGCAAAACCCAGCCTGAGAATGTGTTTTCTGTACTTAGTTAAAAAGCATCAGAAGCACTACTGTACTGGGAATCATGCAGTTGGGAGGAGTTCTACAGTTAAAATATTTCTTGGTTCTTACTACTGCTAAATCCTTGAAGGGATGCTTTGTGTAACCTATAATCTAATCCTAACTTCATATTAAAGAAAAGTAGATTTTTGAAGAAAAGTATCTGAAGAAAAGGGTATGGTTGAGAAGCTTCATTCTTGGGATAAAATAAAGGATCAAACGGCTCTTCTGGGACCATCAAGCAAAAGGGTTCAGATAGATGCCCACTTATGAAGTATAAGAACTATATGACATTCTCAAATTGTTTTCACTGTTATTCTTGTAAACGCATTATATTAATTATCAATAAAAAAGCAAAAAATTTAGTCTAAGATATGAATTTGAGAAATTGCAAGTAATAACAAAAATAATGAAGTGGATACAGCCTGTAGCCAGTTATTGGAGACAAATGATGGGTATATGACAGATGGTGGCAACCTGAAAAAGTTGTTGTTAGATTTCTGAAGAATATTTTCTTTGAAGATATTTCTGCATGTCTTCAGATGTTCTGATAATTCTAACTATGAAATATTGTTGAAAGAGAAAGAAATAGAGCTAAAGGAAACAGTCATGAATTTACTATGTGTGAGATAGGTAGATGTTTGTTTATTAAATAAGTCATTTTTTCTCCTCATTTCTATATGCAGCTTAAATTTTCTTCAGAATAGAAGTCATGTTTTCCCTGTGGAACTGTTACTTAGGAAAATAACTTAAGGCCTCAAATGATTTCAATATATTCTATGACATATTTGTTAAGAAAATAATTATTTCCACAAGCCTGTAGCAGATAAAAACACAGATATAGACCGTCAGGTGTGTGAATATGTATATCTGAGTTTACATATTTTAGTTCCTTTCATTTTTTTAATTGAAATATATTTGACATATAACATTGTATAAATTTAAGGTTTACATGTCAGTTTGACACATTTATATGTTGTAAGGTATTTGTCATTGTAATGATTGTTAACACCTCCATCACATCACATATTATCATTTCTTTTTTTTTTGTGGTGGGAATAATTAAGATCTAGTCTCTTAGTAAGTTTGATATCATAATATGATATTGTCTATATTTTCTTTTCCTAATAATTTAGAGCTGGAGATTGATTCATCTGAATTTCTATAGACTTTGATTTTTAACCATGGTGGCTAACATTCTATGTGAATGAAATTATTCTATAACTAAGAAAATACATAAACTGGTGAATTGGTAGATATGCTTAGAACAAGGCATATTCTCATTATAGTTATGTTAAATTTTATCATTACTTGCTAGAACATAAGCCAACTATGGTTGTTTTAAGTTGAAAAGATTTTCTTGAAAAGCTTAGTTTTCTCAGAATCATTTAATGGGGTGTGATGTGATGGAGAGCCAGAGATAAATGCTCTCAAACTCTCCACAGAACTTCTCTTGCCAGCATTAAATACTGGATGTGTCTGTTGATAAAAGTAATAACAAACTGTACTCATCAGTGTTCTCCAAAGAAACAGAATCAATGGAAAGATATATATCATTGGTAGATGCAGAGAAGAAAGAGAGAGATAAACTTATTATAGGAACTGGCTTGAGATTTTGGAGGCTGAGGGATTCCACAGTCGTGATTGGTTGATGCCTCACTTGTGACCTTTACTCATTCTATCAGTTCAAATGTAATCTCTTCCAGAAACATTCTCACAGATACACACAGACATGATGTTTTACCAGCTATCTGGACATTCTTTAGCTCAGTCAAGTTAACACATAAAATTAAACTATTACACAAATAAACCCATAAATATAAAACCTTGAACAAGAAAGGAGCTTATTTCTTACTCACATAATCATTCAGAGCAAGACTTCTGCCTATGAAGTTATGCTACTTGATATTTTTCTACAGGTTATTGAGGCTCCCTTTTATCAGCCTGTATCAATTTCAATATCCTTAGCCTTGAATGAATTCAAGTTGCATTTGATTCTTGATTCTTTCTTCTGAGTGCTTAACCCACCTTTAAGTCTATTCAGCATATATATTTTTTAAATTCATATATTTTTCAGATCTAGGATTTTTATTTGGTTCTTCTTTGGTTTGAAACCTCTCCTGAAATTTCACATCTTTTCATCCACTATACTCTTCATTCTCTGTAAATTCCTTAGCATTTTTTAAATAGTTATTTATAAGCCCTTGTCAGATAATTAGGGCTAGGACTACATCAATGCAAGTGAGGTGCTGAGTGCAAAATATTTAAGGAGGTTCTCATTCTTAAGTTTGTTAAACTTTTAAAACAATTATTTATTTATTTATTTATTTATGGCAGGATTGTGTCTTCGTTTCTGCACGTGGGCTTTCTCTAGTTGCCGCGAGCAGGGGCTACTCTTCATTGCGGTGTGCGGGCTTCTCATTGCAGTGGCTTCTCCTGTTGCCAAGTGCGGTCTCTACACACGCAGGCTTCAGTAGTTGCAGCACGCAGTCTCAGTAGTTATGGCGCACGGGTTTTGTTGCTCCGTGGCATGTGGGATCTTCCTGGACCAGGGATCAAACCCATGTCCCCTGCATTGGCAAGCAGATTCTTAACCACTGCACCACCAAGGAAGTCCCAAGTTTGTTAAACTTTTGATCCTACATTTGCACAACCCTGAGAATGATTGCCTCCTGAAAGTTTGTACTTTAAGCACCTCATTTGTCTCACCATAATCATGGCCCTGTTGTTAGTTCCAAGAGCTGAGTCATCTGTGAGTCTGTTTATAAGGACCGATTTTCCTCTAGATCATGGATCACATTTTCATATTTCTTCAATGACTAGTAATTTTTTATTGATTCTGGAAATTAAGAATGATACAAGGTAGAGACTGCATTCTGTAATTTCTTCTACAAAGTTTCCACTTTTGAAATAGCTGGAAGTTGCTTGTGGTTCCCCTTGATTCTATGGAAGTCTGATATAGTTATATTATAGGTGTATTTCAGTTTTTTTTTATGCCATAGATAGCCCCCTTTCACTTATTTTTGACATTCTATTTATTGTTTCCCACTGGGTTTCTTAGAGTCTTGCCAGAGTGAGATTTACTTCTTTCAAAGGTTGGCTGATTGGTTATAAAGAAAATGTCAGTAAACATAAAAGGAATGAAACTTGATAGAATATATTCTATCATTGCAGTGGAATTAAGTTAGAAATCTAATAAAACATTTCAGTGGACCTTAACATATATATTTAAACTAAATGTTAATAAAACATGGCACTTCAGAAGTTGTAGGGTTCAGATAAAGAAGTTTTCAAGTGAATTATATCTGAATACATATATCAGAAAATAAAAAGCTGAAAATTAATGATCAAAACTTTCATCTTAAGAATCACTTGATGAGGGATGGAGGAGAGTATGGAGTCCTGGAGAACAGTGGCTCTGAAAATTGCTTTGAGTTACTTGAAAAGAACAGAAGATCAAACCTAAATAAGGAAGAGGGAAAGACTGAGAAAAAGACATGAGTGCTCAATTGACTACTTTTCTTCAATACTGTATGAGATGTCCTAGACAGCACAGTAAGAAAAAAAGAAAAATTAAGTTTGTAAAGGAAGAATTAAAATCTGTTATTATTCATAGATGACATGATAGTGTGTGTAAAACACTTGACAGAATGTACAAATTATTAAAATTAATAAATGAATTCAGTAAGATCTCTGTATATAACATTAAAAACAAAAATCAATCTATACACCAACAACAATTAAATTTTAAATGATATTTTTTTAAACTGACATTAATATAGATAAAATATAGAGGAATAAATCTAACAAAAGTTGTATAAGATTTTCTTACTATAGTCTTCTCATTTATTTTTATTTTATTTTTTAATTGAAGTATAGTTGACTTACAATATTAAATTAGTGTCAGCTCTACAACATATTAATTTGATATTTTTATAGATTATACCTCATAAAAAGTTACTATAAAATATTGACTATAGTCCCTATGCTGTACATTATATTCTTGTAACTTATGTATTTTGTACCTAGTAGTTTGTACCTCTTAATCACCTTCACCTATTTTGCCCCTCTCCTCTCTGGTAACCACTAGTTTGTTTTCTGTATCTCTGAATCTGTTTCTGTTTTGTTATATTTGTTCATTTGTTTTATTTTCTAGATTTCAGATATAAGTAAAAACATACAGTATTTATCTTTGTCTGACTTATTTCACTAAGCATGTTACCCTCCAGGTCCACCTCTGTCATCACAAATGGCATATATATATATATATATATATATATATATATATATATATATATATGAAATATATATATCACATTTTCCTTTATGCATTCATCTGTTGATGTGCACTTAGGCTGCTTCCATACCTTAGCTATTGTAAATAATGCTGCTAGGAACACTGGAGTGCATATATATTTTCAAATTAGTGTTTTTATTTTCTTCAGTAAATACCCAGGAATGGAATTGCTGAGTTGTATGATAGTTATATTTTTAGTGTTTTGAGGAACCTCCATACTGTTTCCCACAGTGGCTGTTCCAATTTACATTTCCACCAACAGTGCATGAGGGTTTCCTTTTCTCTACAACTATCCAAAATATATAAAGAACTCAAACAACTCAATATAAGAAAACAAACAACCCCATTAAAAAATGTGCAGAATGGGTTTCCCTGGTGGTGCAGTTGTTGAGAGTCCACCTGCCGATGCAAGGGACACGGGTTCGTGACCTGGTCTGGGAAGATCCCACATGGAGCGGCTAAGCCTGTGAGCCATGGCCACTGAGACTGCGCATCCAGAACCTGTGCTCTGCAATGGGAGAGGCCATAACAGTGAGAGGCCTGCGTACCGAAAAAAAAAAATGTGCAGAGGACCTGAATAGGCATTTTTCTGAAGGAGACATAAAGATGGTTAATAGGCACATTAAAAAAAAAATAGTTGTGTAAGATGTTTAGACTGATCTTAAGGTAAATTAATGAAATCTCAAATAAAAAGATGTGTGTTGTACACTTGTTAGTTCTCCACAAATTGATCAATACATTAAATGTAATCCCAATACATATCATAGCAGTTTTTTAATAGAAGTTGACAAACTAAAATGTATATGGAAATGCAAAAGGAAAATAATCAAGACAATCGATGAAAATGAAACTGAAAGTGCCTTACTATCAGATATTCACTTGGATTATTAAGCTATATTAATTAAAGCAGTGTGGTGCTGGTAAAAGAATAAAAAAATAAACCTATGGAGTAAAATAGAGTCCAGAAACTGACCCACATATCTATGAGACACTGATTTATAACAAAGTTGGCTTCAGTACAGTAAAGAAAGATCGGTCTTTTTAATTCAGTCATCCTTTGGTATCCAAGGGAGATTTGTTCCAGGACCCACAGTGGATACCAAAATCAGTGGATGCTGAAGTCCCATAGTCAGCCCTCTATATCCAGTCATTAATCCGTGGATTCAACCAACCATGGTTTGTGTAGAACTGCCTACAGTTATCGAAAAAAAAAAATCCATGTATAAGTGGACCCATACAGTTAAAACCCATGTTGTTCAAGGGTCAACTTTAAATTGTACTAAGTCAACTGGGTATCTCTATTAGGGGAAAAATATCTGGAGTCTTACAATAAAAACAGATTGCAGATTTGTATGTGAAAGGTAAGCAATAAATATTTTAGAAAAAACTAGAACACTGGAATGACCTGATAGTAAGCAAATAATTCTTGTATAAGATATAAATGCTCACTATAAAGGAAAAATGATAAATTGTACCAATAATATCAAAAGACACCATTAAGTGACCAAAACTCAAGTCACTGAATCAGGGAAGATATTTGAAATACAGATAATACAAAAAGGACTTACAGAATGTATATACTGTACACTTATATACATATACATACATATGTATAAACACACACACATATACACAAAGACACATATATCTTTCAAATCAATTTTTAAAAAGACAGCACAAGCAAAAAATTTGAAAAGTCACTTCACAAAAAAGGATGTTAAAATGACAAATTAACATGAAAATTTACTCAACTCCATTAATCAACAGGGAAATATAAATTAGAACCACAGCATAATACAACTTACTAAGGTGGCTAAAATGAAATTACATAAAATACTAAGTGATGGGGAGAATATGGGACTAAAACTCTCATGCACTGTTAGTGTAGTTATTAATCAGCACAACTAATTTAGAAAACTCTTTGGTGGTATGTCTTAAACCTGTGCATATCATATTATCTAGCAATTTAACCCTTAGGTTGAACTCAAGGAAAATGCATTGAAAATATGTATATATATCAAAAATATGAACTAGAATGTTCATAGCAGAAATATTTGTAAAAAACAAACAGGAAAGTCTTCAAATGCCCATCAAAAGCAAATAAATATTGCTATATTTCAACAATGGAGTACTATATAGAGATAAAAAAAATACAACTGTTGCAGCATGGGTAAATCTCCCAATTATAATGTTGAGTGAAAAAAGTCAGAAAGTTAAAGAGACCACCTGTATCATTCCATTAATATAAATTTCAAAAAGAAACAAATCAAATCTATGATTTTGTAAATCAGGATTGTGATTTTCAGTGTGGGAAATATTGACTGGAAGGGGGTACAAGAGAGGGGAAAGCTCTTGTATGTTGATATTATTCTGTTTCTTGAGATATGGATATGGTTACCCAGCTATGTTTACTTGGGAAAATTTATCTGGATACTTAAGATTTGTACACTTCTGTGTGTCTATTATACTTCCAAAAAAGTAAACTCATGCTGGTGGTGGAAAATTCAGATATTGGGATAGAATTTTGGACCACTCAAATACTATGCTTGAACCAGTAGGCAGCTATGAAAAGATTTTACTTTATATCTATTTATTATATATTTTTGTCTTTTTCTGGTTTACTTTCCTTGTGTTTTGGATTCTTTGCAGAGGTCCAATGTGCTTCAAGCTTAAGACCCCAAAGTATGTCATTAAGAACAATTCAAGCAAAACAATGGGAGAGTACAGTTTTCACACATACTAATCTACTCAGAAATTTAGCTCTTACACAATAGAAGGAATAATTACCCAGGAAATGAGCAAAAATGTTCTCAATGTAACTGAATCTACACCACTTGTTTAAGCTAGTGAATAGTTCACACACTGGGCAAGCTGTACTTGGAAAAGTTACCCATTTCTTTTATTTTGAAACACAGTGTACATTTGGCTAAAGGCCCAATGTTGAGTTGTATAATTCACTTAACTTCCTTCTTCCTTTCAAATTGTATTAAACCACTGAGTTTAAGTTTTATTTGTTTATTTTTTTGCATTTTCAAATATGAATCCAATTGGTACAAAAGGAGTGTCATTATCTGTCTGTCTGTCTCTCTAAATTACCTCTCTGGCAGTTACTTGAAAAACAAGAATAGTTAATCTTCGTCATGTGGAAATAGCAATAGATAACACAGCCTAACATAGGCAGAATGAAATTATGACATTTGCAATAATGTAAATATACTTAGTGTGTATTATGCTTAGTGAAATGAGTTGGACAGAGAAAGACACATACTCTACCTTATCCTTATGAGTGGAATCTAAAAAATAAAACAAATGAATATAACATAACAGAAACAGATTCAGAGATATAGAGAACAAATTAGTGGTTACCAGTGGGAAGAGGGAAGTAGGGAGGGGCAAAATAGTGGTATGTGATTAAACTATGCAAACTACTATGTGTAAAATAAATATGCAATGAGGATATATTGTACAGCACAGAGAAATATAGTCTTTATTTTGTAATAACTTTGTAGTACAGTCTATAAAAAATTGACTCATTATGTTGCACACCTGAAGTTAATATAATATTGTTAATCAACTATGCATCAATTAAAAATAAAAGAATGCTAATGTATCTCATTAAATGAGACATTTCCTGTAAAATTTACCTTAGAAATTACGAACATTTACTTAAAGACTTATGATTCAAAGAAACATCTATCAAAGAGACCAGCAGATAGACCTAAGTGTGGAAAAGTAGGTAGAAGGGACATTGGGTCTGGAGGGTGTAGGTGGAGATTCAGCCTAGAGAGTCTCTTGTAGGCACCAGATTGGGAAAGTTTTAGCGGTAGATGTGATTATATCTGGGGTATTGAAATTGGTATTAAAGGATACACATCTGTTCAGACACAAGATGAAGAATCCAAAGTTCCCAAATGGTAACCATATCATGACAATAAGAAATTCTCAGGAATTCAGAAGAAGCTGTTGAATTTTGGAAGGACTCTCCATAGGAAACAGGTTCAGCCCTCGGCCCAGACTCTCAGACCAAAGCTCCTGTTCCCAGGGGAGAGCCTTAGGGAGACTAATGATGATCTTTCACCTTTAGAGACTCGAAAATTACATACTCAGAAATTAGAAATTTTGATAAACAGAAATTAGGTATGGAAATAACATTTCCAAAATCTGAACCATACTATCTAGGACATGAACTGTATAATTCCAAGAGAGGCATTACAAGATGAGCTATGACTCAGGGAACAACATGAAACCCAGAAGACAGCAATGGAAGAGAGAGTCCTGGGTAAAGTTTTTAGGAAAGGGAAATTGGGGCAGAGCTAGGAAATATAGTGTCAGTGTTAAAGCAGCATTTCTTGGGTTAGGTTAGTAGGGAGTAGAACTTCATTTTAAACCACAATATATGGAGATTGAGTAGGAAACTTTCTTGTCAGTACTGGTCTAGGAAAAGGCAGGAATAGCCTACAAAAAGGTAACAGTTTGTCCTAATTTTAGGGAACTTGGAAGCTCAGTGAGTGGGGACTTGATTAACAACACTGAAGAATCAAAGTTTTAAAAGCACATTTTTTTCCCTTTATAAAACCATTCAATTGCCAAAATCAAGTCATAACTGCCTCTGTTTCAACGCACTGCAGGTCAGACTTCTCTCTTCAAATTTTCAGTTTAGGCTCTTTAAATCTGTGTGCGGAAATGGAGTTCAGTTTCAGACATTTCCTTCTTATAAATGGCATCAAATTTCTCATTTTGGGCAACAGTGAAGTAATTCTTCCAGTCACCTGCAATCCCTAAAAATTACAAATAAGAAAACATATGAATGAATAAAATATTTTCATTATGAAGGAAAAGCTAATGTATACCAAAAGAAAAGATTTGTAATCCCAGTAGTGGGATTGTTGGGTTTTATGGTAGTTCTATTTTTAGTTTTTAAAGGAATCTCCATACTGTTCTCCATAGTGGCTGTATCAATTTACATTCCCACCAAGTACAAGAAGGTTTCCTTTTCTCCAAACCCTCTCCAGAATTTATTGTTTGTAGATTTTTTAATGATGGCCATTCTGACTGGTGTGAGGTGATACCTCACTGAAGTTTTGATGTGCATTTCTCTAATGATTAGTGATGTTGAGCATCCTTTCATGTGTTTGTTGGCAATCTGTATATCTTCTTTGAAGAAATGTCTATTTAGGTTTTCTGCCCATTTTTGAATTGGGTTGTTTGTATTTTTTGATATTGAGCTGCTTGTAAATTTTGGAGATTAATCCTTTGTCAGTTGCTTTGTTTTCAAATATTATCTCCCATTCTGAGGGTTGTCTTTTCATCTTGTTTATGTTTTCCTTTGCTGTGAAAAAGCTTTTAAGTTTCATTAGGTCCCATTTGTTTATTTTTGTTTTTATTTCCATTTCTCTAGGAGGTGGATCAAAAAGAATCTTGCTGTGATTGATGTCATAGAGTGTTCTGCCTATGTTTTCCTCTAAGAGTTTTACATTGTCTGGCTTTACATTTAGGTCTTTAATCCATTTTGAGTTTATTTTGTGTATGGTGTTAGGAAGTGTTCTAATTTCCTTCTTTTACATGTAGCTGTCCAGTTTTCCCAGCACCTCTTATTGAAGAGGCTCTCTTTTCTCCATTGTATATTCTTGCCTCCTTTCTCAAAAATAAGGTGCAGAGTCTGGCTTTTAGAAATATATAAGAAAGGTTAATTTTCTTGTCTAAATTTATGGGCTGTACAATAGTTTCCTAAAATAAATTATTTTAGTGTTTCTAATTGTCCTAGGTCATGGGGTTACCACTGGTCACTGGATCAATGATCAGGGAGTATTCTATTTCATGAGTTACTTTTGGAAACTGTACAAAGGACTGGTCATGAGCACAATCAAACAATGAAACAGAAAGCTGATAAGTATCATTTCACAAAAGTAATAAATGAGGATGTTATGATATTTGGATGATATTTGTGTTTCCTGAATTCACTAGACATATCTTATTTTAATTTTAGAGGAGAAGAATAGCATTAAAATCAAACACATAAAATCCCTGAACCATTTTTACAAAGGTGAAACTGTTGTGATATAAATTTACATTTAATCTTTTATACTGGATGCTTAAAAATATATATTTGAAGAATTAATAAATTTTTAATGTACTGTTAATGTGTTTGGAGGAAAACATTAATTTTGCCAATTTATTTAATATTAAATATAATTGTATTGAATTTCAAGCCTTATTAATCCATGATTGCTTCATGAAGATTTAAAATCCTTTTAATGAAAAACATCCCCATAGACAAGGTTGTTTCCCTGGTTATTTTACTTTATTCTGTTTTCACCAAATAATAGTTCTTTGGAATGTATGTGAGAGTAGTGCATATCTGGGATAGTACACCTCCAAAGATGCCACTGAAAAGAGAAAGTGCAGATTTAAACAATAAAGAGTCATATATAAAAGTAGTCTAATAATCTTCTATTTTGAGTATAAATACTATATACACAAACAAATTTGCTTCACAAGAGTGAGGGAAGTATAAAATTTTTTTTGATAAAATAAATTCTTGCCAAATCTCAGGGTTTTTTGTTTTGTTGCTGTTTGGGACATAGGCATAAACATTGGACATTATCTATCCTCTCCATAACATCGTTACTATTGTGTGACTAAATTTTGATCTTGATTTATCCAGCATGGACTCCTTCAAGACTGAAGGCCAAACTATGCTTGGCCCTTTGTTCATTCTTCACTTTTGAGCCCTTTTCAATATTCATTACATGCATGCCTCTTGTATTACATTATGAGCTTCTTGAGGCAGATGTACATGTCATTTATATTCTAGAGAATATGAGCTGTATATAGGTGTTCATGAAGAGCTTTTCATGAATATTAACTAATGAATAAAGAGTATTCTTTAAGTGTTATTGAATGCATGAATGAATAAATGAATAGATGCATCTTGAACTATTAGATTAGAACATATTAGACTAATATGACTTGCTAATTTTGTGTATATCACTTTTGGTCAGAAAAAATATAGTAAATGCTTATATATCTTTTACCAATATCCTCCCCCAAAACTTGTGCTATAGGTGTTATTCTTTTCTTCATTTTGTCAGTGATGTAACTGAAACTTTGGCAGATTTATTAATATATGCAAAGTCAAAGGTTCAGTGAGTGGCATAGCCTCGATAAACCCCAGAGCAATCTGACCACAAAGGTTATGTTCTTCACTACTCCCAGAGGGGATGTAAAGACTGTCTCTCTCATATACCCTTTTCCTTTGAAGTTGGCGAAATCATGGAATTCAGATACTGAGCTTATCTCACGTATCTTTATACCCTAATGAGATATCATTAGATAGTATCAATTTTCATATGACTGGGGATAAAACTCTCCTGGAAGTTACATTCAATAATCTGGCATAATGAAAATTTGCCTTGTTTAATTAAAGAGGTTTTTTGCCTCTGTTTCTTCCACAAGAAAAAAGTGTGTGTGTGTGTGCGTTGTGTGTGTGTTGTGCATGTATCAGTCTTCTTTGTTCAAACTTGTAATGCACCATTTACAATGAAAAATTTGCCTTGCCCTCTTATACCACAGCTTATTTTTTAAGTGCAGTGTTTTTGAAAATTAAAAGAAAAACATAATTTAGTGTTTTTAGCGTAGGACTAAACGAAGGTACAGAGAAAACTGTGTTAGAAATATCTGTAATCATATAACTATTTCAAAATTGAGGCTTTTGATCCACATGTTCATATGCACTATATATTCCTAGGGTTGTGTTTACTTCCCGGCACACCAACTGAAATTTTATCTTTTCCTCTCCAATCCAGTAAAGGACATTGAAAGAAAGGTGGCAAGACTAGGTGGATAACTTCTCAAATTTTAGTTAATAATTTGTTAAATGCATTATTTTTATCATTAATAACACATTTTTGACACAAGCCATGTACAATAAACCATAATATACAGTATTTGCCTTAATGGAAATAGAGCTGTATTTTGACAGTGAATGCCATATTTCTCTATTGTCATCTTTTAAAGTTAATTTTAGAGTCTATGTTTTCATATAATTCAGACAGTATTTTTAGGGAGCAAAAACTTCCCATATGGTAAAAAAATGTCATTACTCTTGGTGAATCCTTCTTAACAAAATGACCACTGCTTTCTAAATGATAAGGGGTTTTTAAAGAAGATGGTACTGTATTGAGTGACATTAGTTTATTACTGGGGAGGAGAAGAAGGCCTATGACAATTTAAACAAAGATTTAAGATTTAGTAATAAAAAATTTGGAATGACTCACATCAGAATTGACAAAACCACTCCCTTTTAGCAGGGTACTAAATAGAAGGAGAAATATGTATCAAGTACTCAAGGTATTTCAATAACGTGTTTACATGCATTATTTCCTTTAATAATTTCTAACCTAATTCAGCAACTTTTGTGGTAGGTATTTTTAGTGTCCTTATTTTACAGATGAAGAAATTGATGCCAAAATTGGCTAAGTAACTTGGTAGAGATTACAAAGCTAATCCTCACTTCAGAGTAATTCATAAGAAAGCAAAAAGGAAAATTAAACTCAGCAAAATATTAACCTTTGCGCATAAAAGAGGATATACTGTGATCCATCACTGTACTTGGTAGATGTGTATAATTCACCAGAGGGTTGTCCTTCATCATTTCAAAGGAGGTATGATGGATGATCTTATCCAAGATCTCATCATTCAGGTTCTTCTCTAGAAACCTCACAATCTTCTTGATTTCTTTCTTTGGATTCTATCAGTGGGTAAAGAGACATATTCAAGAAAATGGTAAAAAATAAGTCATTAACATAATGTGAAAAAAAATCTTAAAAATGAAAAAATCAATAATTTATGTTTAGTAAAAGTAGAATAGAATATTTTGTTTGTTCTAAATCTTACATTTTTAGTTTTCATTCAAAGTACAATAAGAATAAATCTTGGCCTAAATATTAACAGTATTTAGAGAAAAAGATTATAGCAATGATTTTAAGCTCGATTTGTAATCAGATTTGAAATGTGAATGTTTTAGGGACCCAGTATCTTTATTCTTTCTGCCTTCATTTTTCTGTTCTTCATCAAAATTGCTTTCTTTTTCTTAATAATAATATTTAAAAACAAAAATAATAAATTCAGGGAAAAGTTCAGGTATTTTTTTAAAGTGTAAATACTGACGAAATCTTGCTTGGATGTAAATTATTAAAAATAAACTCCAATGAAGTTGCAAAGATATCAAGACCTAAATTATTCATTGGTCTTTGAGAATAAGAAGAAAAAAATCTGAGGAAGAAATCATTTTTTTTCAGATTCTAATGACATAAACAATATTTATAACTTTTTAGGAAGCTAAGTTAAAATCTGCATAGATATATCTAGAAAGATTTTGAGGGGGTAACATCTAAGCTGAGTTTAGAAAGATGAGTCAGAGTTTACCAAGATGCAGTCTCCTGAGCAGTAGGAGAGTGAATTCCCAGTAGAGAAAATAGTTAAAATTCTTGGAGGTATAAGTTCTAACAGTGTGTTCAAGGGAGAAAAAAAAGGAAAGTGGTTGCAGTTAGAGCTGAGTTGTTTACAGGAATGGGAGAGGCTATGAATCAAGAAAGATGAATTGGGGTAAAATTGAGAACATCCTTGGATGTCCTGCTGAAGGATTTGGACTGTATCTGTTATGTAATAGGGAAGCAACAGCATTTAATAATATGTCTTATTAACTCTCTGTGTTTTTATGTATATGTGTGTGTGTGTGTGGTGAATGTGTGTGCATGTGTATTTTTTTTTTTTTGCAATCTCAGTTTGTTGTCTTTTTTTTTTAACATCTTTATTGGAATATAATTGTTTTCCAATAGTGTGTTAGTTTCTGCTGTATAACAAAGTGAATCAGCTATATGCATACATATATCCCCATATCCCCTCCCTCTTGCTTCTCCTTCCCACCCTCCCTATCCCACCCCTCTAGGTGGTCACAAAGCACCGAGCCGATGTAAAGGAGAAGTACACATTTGAAAGATATAATAGTTAGAGCATGTGAAACAATGGGATGTTCAGGATATAGTGGAACCATATCAGCTACATGAAAGCCAGTGAGGACAATTTACTTTCAAGCTTTGAACACTGAATGAACAACCAAACATCATTAACCAAAAGAGAGAATAAAGGAAAATGATTACCTGTTGGAGAGAGAGAAGCAAGATGAGCTTAGTTTTGAACATGTTAAATTTGAGGGTTGTTTTAATAAAAACATGAGTTTGAATTCAGGGTAGAAGTTAAAATGGAGTTTTTGGTGGGTCATTAGCACATAAATAGTTTTGGCAACAGTGGGCTTGGACGTGATCATCAAACTATAGCAAAGAGTTCAAAAAGAAAAATGACTAAATGATAGAGATTCACAGGAAAACCATGACAGTGTGATAACCAATTAAACGTAGGAGAGAAGTTCGATAAGAAAAGGTGCTCAAAAGAAACACAATGTTTAAAAGGATAAGAGGATAAAAATGTCATTGATTTCAGTTAGTGTCATTAATGACCTTAACAAGATTTGGGTAAGCAGGCATGGAAAATAGGTAAAGCAATCATGTCATTTTGGACTCCATAGATTAAGTTGAAAAAATATAATAATCCTTTTACCCCAGGATGTAGCTGAAGAATTATCTAGAATGCATTTCTACCATTTTACCTCTTTCATATCTTCATAGAATAAGAAAAGTATTGGGTGTTCTTCCTTTTTCTTCCACCAGCTTTTAACATGATTAAACCAGGAGCCGAAGGCCACTAAAACCAGAGAAACAGTCTATTTCCATAAGCATTCATCAAATCAAAGATTTGTTTGTGACCAATAAGTCAAAGTGTACAAACATTTTGTGGAATTTAGTACTCAAGGGAACTGAGACTGTAAAGCCAATTTAAACAATTATATACCATCAGCCATTTATGGGTGTATAATCAGATTTTTAAAAATATTAAGTACAAAAGACGTATTTCAAATGAAAATACATTCACCTCTAATAGGTTATACTTAGCCTCACACAGAAGAAAACTATTCTTTTATGAAGTACTCAATCAATTATTTACTAAGTACTATAAATATATCTGTAACAGATTTAACTAATGATTTGGGCAAGTTAAACAATTTCTATTCTGAACAGGAACTGAGAATGGGTTTTTAGCAACTAAAAAGAGATTCAAGAATATTTTCATTAAGCCAATGTTTAATACAAGGTTTATATATTGAATGTCATAGTAAAATATTAGATGTATTTGATTTAATTTTTAAATGGTATTTGAATGTACTTGTTACTGATTTGGAAAAATAAGTGTTTTGAAAGGAAAATTCATACTTATAATGGTTAATATTATTATTTAAAATAATTTTAAAAATGACATTAATTTTTAGCCAAGGCCATCCTACCATTTCCAGTCAAGAATTTCTCTAGATATTCTTCCCAGGTTCCCGGAAGAGGTTGTAAATTATTCATTAAGTCAAAATGGTAAAATGAGACTGCAACATCCTTGGCATTTCGAGCCAGATAAATCATCTGCAGGGGGAGAATGAAAAAAATCAAATAATGATATTTTATTTAAGAAAAAATGTAACATATAGTAGGCATGTAAACCAACAGATTTGAAATCCATGAAATTAAAAACAGGAAAATATTAAGAAAATTAATGAAACAAAAAGCTGGATCTTTTTAAAAAATCAACAAAATTGATAAACATCTAACAAGACTGACAAAATAAATAGAGAAGACACAAATTACTAGTATCAATAAAAAACAGGGGATATCACAACAAATCTTGCATCTATTAAAAGAAAAATAAGAGTGTGAAAAGATACCAAACATCTTACTTCATCAGGGAAATGCAAATTAAAACAACGAGACACAACTCTGTACTTTTTAGAATGGCCAAAATCTAGAAAAGTGACAACACTAAATCCTGGTGAGGGTGTGGAACAACAGGGACTCTCATTCATTGCTGGTGGGGATGCAAAATGATACTGCTACTTCGTAAGACACTTGTTTCTTTCAAAACAAAATATACTTTTACCATATGATCCAGAAATTACATTACTTGGTATTTACCCAAAGGAGTTGAAAAATAAAGTTCACACAAAAACCTGCAAATGGATGTTTATACTAGCTTTGTTCATAATTGCCAAAATTTGGAAACAACCATAATGTCCTTCAGTAGGTTACTGGATAAATAAACTCTGGTACCTCCAGTCAATAGACTATTATTCATTACTAACAAGAAATGAGCTATCAAGCCATGAAAAGACATGGAAGAATATTAAAGGCATATTACTAAGTGAAAGAATACAATCTGAAAAGGCTACATATGTATGATTCTAACAATATGACATACTGGAAAAGGCAAAACTATGGAGGCAATAAGAAGATCAGTGGTTGCCAGGGTTAGGGGGAGGAAATGAATAGGTGGAGCACAGAGGATTTATAGGGCAGTGAAACTGCACTGTATGGTACTATAATGGTATATACATGTCGTCATACATTTGTCCAAACCCATGGAATGTACAACACCAATAGTGAACCCTAAAGTAAATTATGGACTTTGGAAGATAATGATGTGTCCATGTAGGTTCATCAATTGTAACAAATGTATCGCTCTGGTGAGAGGTCAGAGATATTGATGATGGGGCGTCTATGGATATGTGGGATCAAGGGATATATGGAAAACCTCTTTAACTTCCTCTCAATTTTCTGTCAAAATAAATTTGCTTTAAAATAGATAAATTGCTGTAAAAAAAAAGCCTGTTAAAAGAAAGAATAAGATGGGAATATTATTAACAACATTTCATTACAAAACTCAACAACTTAGAATTCCTCACATATCACAAACTAGCAAAAGCCAGATAGACAATCTGAATAGCTTCACAATTTTTGAAAAAAAAAATGAGTTTTAAATTTAAAAGTTTCCCCAAAGCAAATATCCAGGCTCAAATGTCTCACTGAAGAATTTTACCAAACTATTAAATAAGAAATGATATCCTTATGCTGAGTTTTCGGGGAAGGCCAAACTATATAAGACAGCTGAGAAATAATAGTAGCAATATTGTGCTGAGATAAGGATTTTGTTGCTGCAAAACTTTGGAAAACTTGAGCATGTACGTTTAGGCTAAAACGTATTCTTTTAATCGAAACACTTTTTTAAATGTAGCTCACTTCTCATGGTAACAGATAAACAAAACATTTGAGCAATTACTTTACTTACTATGTGAGTGAAAAAGGGTTAAAAGTCGCAAAAATTTACTTGTGGTTTAGAGTATACCTTGCAGTTGTTTTCCCAGAAAGACTTAGGAATGAGATCAATTGGTAGATGTGTCTTCACAAGCCGGGGCGATGGATTCTTCTCTAATTGTTCTATACCTAGGGAAATTTAGTTTGGTTATGGAGATACTAGAGTCTCCAAAGAGCCTGCATTTCCGGATTTTCTTAAGCAACTTTTCAAAATATTTTTTGACCAGTATATAATGCTGCTAAATTTTGAACCAATGTCAAGCATCATTTATCTGGATTCTAAGAGCCAATATTTTCTAATTGTTAAGAGATTGGGTTCTGCGGTTAGCCTCTTTGGGTTCAAATCCTAACTTTATCACTTACTCATCATGAAACATCTGAAAGTATCACAGAGTCTCTAGGCTTAATTTTAACTACCTCCAAAATGACAAGTAATAATACCAACCTTAGCAATTTGGAGTTTTATCATGCCTTTGCATTATTACAAAAATGTTTCCTGTATGTCAGAGATATTGATAACTGGTAATTCTCATATTGGCTATTGTTATGCAGCAGCTATTGTAGTATAGATGATATCTTTGTAGAACATCACTTGTTGTACCTGTATTTTCATTATTTCCTTTATGTGTCATATATATATATATATATATATATATATATATATATATATATATATATATATATATATATGTATGTATATATATACTATGCATATAAAAAATTAAATTTTTGTGCAATTTTTAGGTGCTGGCTGAAGTTTCTAAAGACATACAACTAATAAGTAATAGAACTTAGTTTCAAGTTAAGTCTTTGGTTAAGGGTTATATGAACTTCCTTGTGACAGAAAGTATCCATTTATTTTCTACATGAAGAGCTAGGAAGAGCCAAGGGGCCTAGATCAATCTATAAGTGACTTGGCCAGTCTGAGTGCACTTTTGGGATAAAGGCATACTCAGGGAATTTCTGACATAGACCAGGAAGGGCTGGGATTACCCTTAATTTATGATTTTTTAATGGACTCAGTGACCTTTATCACTTCCCAGATTTATCTGTTAATGATGCCATCCCATATAGAGTTGTCAGTCCCTAAAATCTCAATTATTCTTGTCTCCTCCTTCAGGTTTCACATCCAGTCAATCTTAAAGTCCTGCACATATTTCACAATATAACTTACACCCAGTCTAACTTCTAGATTACCTGTTAAACCTATATATATCATCTTCCCATATTTTCACACAAAGGCACACCTGCCCCAAATTGTATGACTCACACATTCAAAGCAATCCTATGCTTCAATTGTTCACAAAATTAACTACATACGTTAAAAAGCCACTCCGTTTCTAATAAATCATCCTTTTTAAATGTTCTATACAGCACATATTTTGTCTCACAGTTTATGCTTATTTATTTGTTTGTTGTCAGTCCCCATGCCTCTTCCCATCCTCATTCCCAAATGCACACTGGAATGGAGATTCCATAAGAGCAGAAGCATAGCTTGTTATGTTCACCAGTGAATATTCTGTAGAGAACAGTTCATAGCACAGGGTGGTATCAAGAAGAACCCCTTAATATCAATGCAGATAGGGTTGACAGACTTAGGAAATAAAGATGCAAGAATCCCAGTTAAATTTGAACTTCACATAAACAACAGATACCTGTAAGTATCTCCCCTGCAATATTTGAAATATACTAAATAAAAGAGGTATCTATCTGATTTTCAAATTTAATTGGGTATCCTGGATTTTATCTGGAACTATTAATTATACACCTGTAAAATTCCACCAGCTAATTCATTATGTTTCTACTGACCTGGTAGTGGCAGCCACTTTATCCAGCATACAGAAATGAGAAATCATAATCTTCCACAACTCACTCTGCCTCAATGTCCATGACATGAAATTTTATGTGTCTCTATTATAAAGTTTTCACTATCTGTTCTTCCTCTTCCATCTCTTAACTTCACTGAAAGATTTCTCAACAATCTTGTGATTGTTTTGCCACATGAGGTCCTTTAAATGAACCCTTTACATACTTAAATGTGAATGTTGGGAATATGTAATGACATCACAAGTATGCACATTCAGGTTGCAGAGGAAATCTGAATGTCAGTTTACTCTCCTTTACCTGCCGAATCTCACCTACTCACTCTCTGGTGATGCTACACAGACTCACGTCCCACCCCCAACCTCCGTCTTTCACCAGTAATCTCTGACTGCCCTGTCCCTGATTACTTTGATTCTATCACTTTTTCATTTCATACTTTTCTATGGTTCTGGAGTCTTAACTCACTCGGTACTCATTTTGGTTGCTTGTCCCAGACTAATCCTTTAGTTTCAAGCTTTAGCATTTGCTCTCTGACTTCAGGCAACCACACAGAGGGAATGATACCCTCTCAACTGGTCCTTCTCTGCCTGCGGAAGTAACTAGCTCCAGTAGGGGAGAG
Source organism: Hyperoodon ampullatus (assembly GCF_949752795.1). NCBI lineage: Eukaryota > Metazoa > Chordata > Mammalia > Artiodactyla > Ziphiidae > Hyperoodon > Hyperoodon ampullatus. The sequence goes on from NC_136914.1 coordinate 106,465,886, forward strand.
AATTTGAATTCTGATGTTTACATTGATAGACATTCACCACCATAATACTGTCTTTTTATCCCAGGTTTCTAGCAGCATTTGAAAGCTAGCCCTCGCTTTTTGAACCCTTCTCACTTGCTTTCATGATACCCTACTCTGCTGATGCTCTCTTAGCTCACTGAGTATTTCTTAAGAATTACAAGCCCTGCATGATCTGTCCCTGTCTAGTCTCCAACTGTTTTGCCTCTCACTTTTCCGTTCTTTCATTGTTGTTGTTGGTGGTGGTGGTGGTTGATTTTTTAGTCCCTGGACTACACCTAGGTCTTTTCTGCATCTAGGCCCCCATACCTAATGCTTCATCTTTCTGAAATATGCTTTCTCCAGCATTGTGCAAAGCTTTAGGTCTCCATTCAGAGCTGATATCCCTAGCTACCCAATCTAAAGTAAAGTCTCCTGATGTTCCCTTTCATAAAGCCCTACTCTCTGGATATGTTAGGCTAACAATATTCATATATTACTAGTTTCTTTACTTATTTAATGTCACAATGTTATTGTAAGCTCCTTGGAGATAGGACATCTAATTTACTGATTTTTTTAATAGATTTAATTAATTAATTAATTTATTTATTGGCTGCGTTGGGTCTTCTGTTGCTGTGTGCAGGCTTTCTCTAGTTGCCGTGAGCAGGGGTTACTCTTCGTTGCAGTGTGAGGGCTTCTCATTGCGGTGGCTTCTTTTGTTGCAGAGTATAGGCTCTAGGCATGCAGGCTTCAGTAATTGTGGCTCATGGGCTCTAGAGCGTAGGCTTAGTAGTTGTGGTGCACAGGCTTAGTTGCTCTGCGGCATGTGGGATCTTCCCGGGCCAGGGCTCAAACCCGTGTCCACTGCATTGGCAGGCAGATTATTAACCACTGTGCCACCAGGGAAGCCACTACTGATCATTTTTTATCTAGTCCGTAGCACAGTGCATGGTTCCTTAGAAGCACTCAGTAAATATTTGTGCAATGAAAAATGAATTGTATTAATAATAAATTTTATATTTTATGAGGCATTGGTACTTCTTATTTATTTAATTACAGCAATGTTCTAAATTAAGAAATTACTGTTCTAATCTGCCAAATTTTATACAACAAATTTCAGTAAAAGATAAGAAACAGGGCTTCCCTGGTGGCGCAGTGGTTGAGAGTCCGCCTGCCGATGCAGGGGACAAGGGTTCGTGCCCCGGTCCAGGAAGATCCCACATGCCGCGGAGCGGCTGGGCCTGTGAGCCATGGCCGCTGAGCCTGTGCGTCGGGAGCCTGTGCTCCGCAACGGGAGAGGCCCACATACCGGAAAAAAAAAAAAAAAAAAAAGATAAGAAACATTTTTTTTATCAATGAGATTTTTAGTTGTTTTCTATAACAAAATTCTTTTATCTTTGATTAACATACCTGGATGTGCATGCAATGGACTAAAATAAAGTTTCTCTGTATGCCTTGCTTATTGTACTGCTTGCAAAACTTCCATTTTATGTTACCAAATACACTCAATTTTCCTTGAATGGACATCACAAATACAGTATTTAATATGTGATGTAAATACTACTACAAAATTATAATTTCTGGGTGATTTAAAATTACCTGAAATCCTTAGTCCAGGAAGGGCCATTTCCAACATTGGAACTTTCACAGTTATAACATCTCGCTTACAGTTTTCAACATCTCCATCATTTAGAACCATGTCCAGAATTTCACTAATCCAAGTGGTACCTGTGGCAAAAGACAACATTTTTATAAACTTCACCTGAATCTGGGGACAAAACGTCCCAGTTGGAAGCCTGCCATTTTAATATATTATCTTAGAAAATTAATTCTGCAGAGTTTCCCTTTCTATGCCCCAAATGTCCATTTTAATATACTCAAAGTAGATGGCTAGACTGACTTTTAGGAATACTAATTTTATTTAGGATGTTAACGATTTTGTAGAGAAGTTAATTTTCAGGGAACAAAAGCTGAAGTCAGACCTGCATTTGTCAGGCCACAAAACTCACCTGATTTGGGGTAAGTGGCTACCACAATGTCATCTGGCCTGCTTTGGAACTGTTCAATCTTTTCCCAGTTGTTTGCAAAAGCATAGGTGATGGGACAGCCATGGACTAGCTTCAGATTTTTTCTCCGGACATCTTTTAGGGAAGTCATCTTTGTTCCAGACTGTAAAAATACTTAATAGAATACTTAATAATAATCAAATCATGGAGAAAAAAAGAGGATAAAAATGAGAAACTGAGTAACTAATGTTATTAAGACACTGCAACTTGACAGTAAAATTGGCCTTTAACACACTGAGCACAAGAGATCTAAATACAAAGGGCATTTTTATGGGTGTACAGCTGTAGATTGCAAGAGCAGCAGCTGGCTCAGTGACAAGCAGATCAAAGGTCTTTAATGGAAACTTTGGAAAGAAATAGAACTGCACATTTTAGTTTGAATTAAAAATCCCACTTCACAGAAATATGCTAAAAAATATCTGGACCTAAGGCAAAATAAATCTATCAGTCATTGTTATACTCCAGTTGTACCTCATTTTTTTCTCACAGGAAACCTGTTGTGTTTTGCACCTTGGTTCTTCTGAGTATAATGAATTTGTTTTCCCTGTCTGCTTCTAAGATCCTCTTTTTTTTTATCACTGGTTTTGAGCAACTAAATTATGATGTGCCTTGGTGTGGTTATTTTCATGTGTTTGTGGTTGTGTGCCTATGCTTCACATTTATTGAACGTATTTGAATTGTGTTGACAGTCATCATTTCTTCCAAAAAATTTTTTTTTATTTCTCTCTCTTTTTCTGAGAATCCAGGCTACATAAAGCTGTTCACAGCTCACTGAAGCTCTATTCATTTTGTAAAATATTTTTTTCTCTCTTTGTGTTTCAGTTTGGATAACTTCTATGGCTATATTTCTTCATGTTCACTAACATCTTCTTCTGAAATGTGTAATCTGATGTTAATACCATCCAATGAAATTTTTTCTCAGACATAGTTTTCATCTCTAGGAGATCATTTTGGGAATGATTTTACTTTTTATGTCTCAACTTTTTGAGCATATTGAATATAGCTATAATGACTGTTTTAATATCTTTTTTTTTTTTTTTTTGGCTAACTCTAACATCTGTGTGAGTTCTAGATTGTTTTCAATTAACTAATTTTTCCTTCTCTATGGTTGCCTTCTTTGGCTAGTTTGCCTGCCTGATATTTTTTATTGGCTGTCTGGTGGTGTACCTGGGTTTTCCTCCCTGAGCTGTGGCCCAGAAATTCTCTCATGGCAGTAAGCTGGGGAAATTGTAGGGCTCAGTTTGTTTGTTTCCTATCCAGTATCATTCATTTTGGTTGTTTCACACAAGGGGGCAAATTTAGTTTTTGTTACTCGATTTTGCTTAGAAGCTATGATGATTAATTTTATGTGTCAATTTGCCTGGACCATGAGATGCCCAGATATTTGGTCAAACATTATTCTGGGTGTTTCTGTGAGGATGTTTTGGGATGAGACTAATCTGTAAATGGGTGTATTAAATAAAGCAGGTTGCTTTCCCTAATGTGGGTTGGCCTCATTCAGTGAGTTGAAGACCTGAATAGAACAAAAAGTCTGAGTAAGAAAGAATTCTTCCTAGCTGATGGCCTTTGAACTGTAACATCAGCTTTTTTCCTGCATTCAGGCTGGAAATAAAACATCAACTTTTCCTGGGTCTGAAGCCTGGTAGGTTTTGAACTGGAACTATACCATTAGCTCTCCTTGTTCTTAGGCATTCAGACTCAAACAGGAACTAAATCATCAGCTATTCTGGGTCTCCAGCTTGCCAATTCATCCTGCACATCTTAAGACCTATCAGCCTCTAAAATTATCTAATCCAATTATGTACAGTAAATCTCTTTATGTGTATATATATATATATATATATATATATATATATATATATATATAATATAAAAATTGCTATGCATCTTCTTTAATTAATAAACTATACTTATCATAATAATCATAATAATACTAACCCTGAATTAGAACCTTATTGATCCACTAAGCTATTCAAAACATTTTGGGTCCTGAGAGACTGTATTAGTCAGGGTTCTCCAGAGAAACCAAATCAATTATATATGTGTGTGTATATATATATATATATATATATATATATATATATATATATATATATATATAGAGAGAGAGAGAGAGAGAGAGAGAGAGAGAGAGAAGAGGAAGGGAATTTATTATAAGGAATTGGCTCACGTGATTATGGATGCAGACAAATCTAAAGATATACAGTTATCCCAGGCTGGAGAACCAGGATAGCCAATGGTGTAGTTCTCTTCTGAAGGCCAGCGGGCTTGAGACCCAGGAAGAACTAATATTTCAGTTTAAGTGTGAAGGTAAGAAAAACAATGTCCCAGCTCAAAGACAGCCAGGCAGGAGGGATTCTCCCTTACTTCCAGAGGGCCCTCCTTTTTATGTGATTCAGGCCTTCAGCTGAGTGGTTGAGGCCTGTCCACACCAGGGAGGGCAGTCTATTTTACATAGTCTACCAATTCAAATGTTAATTTCACCCCAAAATACACTAACAGACACAGCTAGAATAATGTTTGACCAAATATCTGGGCTCCCTATGAGCCAATCACGTTGACACATGGAACTGACCATCACATAGAGCTCCTCATTATTTATTTTTTCCACTTCATTTTCACTGAACTTTGTAAGTGAAACTGTAGTCTTGTTCTTCCTAATGTGTTTCTCATTTTACAACCCTCTCCCTGCCCCCATGGAATGTAAACATCTCAGAAATAGAAGGAAATGCAGAATGTAGAAGTTATAGGATCCATCATAATCTATTTTTCCATTTATTTATGAGAATCTGTCAATCAATAATAATAGATAATGTATACAACAGATAAATAGAGTTTGAATTAACAAGCTAAATTACACCTCTGATTGACAAATTGATTGATACATATATTTTTTTATCAGGCAAATATTTTGTAAGTAATTCGGTGATTCCAAATTCTTTGAGGGTGCTTTAAATAAGTGATTGCACTTATTAAGCTTTCACTAGTAACTTGTGTAATGGGAACCACAAACAAAGTCACTAATATAAAAGCTGGCTGTAATTTATACTCATATGCTTAAAATTGATTTGTATAGAAAAAGTTATACTTTAGATTAAGAAAAAATATGTTGGTGTAACAGACTAGTGTTTTAGAGATAACTTCTCTACACCTTACTAGCCCTCAACCTCTAGCCCCTTAAAAAAGTCTAGAAGAGAGAAATCTGGACAAACATTTTTTCATTTTACATTATAAGACATGAAGTATATGTCATATTTTATATCTTATAATTAACAGGTATACTTACAACAATAGTGTGTCTTTAAGTTTTCCCAATAAAAATTGTTATTAAAGAATGGATTTTTCTTAAAATATACGGCATCTTATGCTAGAAATACAGTGAAAATAATTTGAATTTTGCAGCTTCATTACTGCTCATAGAATAAAAGAGTTGGGGCCTCAGAAGCTTAGAAAAGTATATATTAATGAAAGAGCAGAGTCTCAGCAGAGAGTAGACACAAACATGTTTACAGCAGGCAAGATCCTAAGAAAAGGATGCCAGTGAGAACTGAGTAGACTGGGCATTTGGGGAGAATTCTATTAAATATTCCATATTAAATTGTTGCCCTTTCTATGCTTCTCAATTATCCTTTATTTTTGGTAAAATATCTGGCTGCTTTCATGGTCCCTTGTTAGTGCAGAGGAAGGTTCTAGTAGAAAAAATTCGTTAGCCTGAATTTCTGTGGATCAGCAGCCTCAAGAAGGGAACAAATAATGTGCTTGGTCAAGAACTCAGCAGAGCAGGAAGTGGCAAGAAGTGAAACTGAGTATGTGAACACTGTGTTTGGAATAAAGTAGGTATTAAGTGAACTGAATAACTGAATGAATGAATGAATGATGAGACCTACACTTCCCATCCAGAATCTTCTAAGATCTTGGGGACAGTGTAACTTCCAAGTTTGGATATAAAGAATGAGTGATGGCAGAAATCAACATTATATATTCAGATATTAGATTTTTACTTCACATAGTAAATGAGATAGTTTTCCTTGAAACATTTTATTCTATTAATTTCTTAGCAAACTGTTTTTTCCAGGTAAATATCAATCCCAGACCTCATTTGAACACTTGTATATTCTGAATTAATTGAGGAAAATAAGTGAGGCTCTCTTTTTCTTCTTTAGCTCTAGAATATAAAATTTAGGAGGGCTATAAGTCCACTTACCAACTCATATTAAACAATACAGATTGTTATGGGAAAGCAAGTGAGTATTAAGGACACATTTATTTTCCATAGTGTCTGCTATAAATCATATAGACAAAATTTTTCCCCACACAGTAGGTGGTTAACATTATGTTATACATTTATAACATCATTCCAACTCCATTTCATGTCTTAACATTTTCATTTCTTTATTTATTCATTTTAATTTAACTTGTACTATTATTTTATATTTATATAATTGATTCATAATTGCTATTTAAATACAGTCCATGTACAAACACCATGAACTATTGTCATCATTTGAGAGCTTGTTAGAAATGCAGAATCTCAGGCCCCAATCCAGAATCAACACCTATATTTCAATAAAACCCCCAAGTAATTTATACTCATAGGAAAATTTGGGAAGCATGATTTTTTTTTTTTTCCGTATGTGGGCCTCTCACTGTTGTGGCCTCTCCCGTTGCGGAGCACAGGCTCCAGACGCGCAGGCTCAGCGGCCATGGCTCACGGGCCCAGCCGCTCCGCGGCATGTGGGATCTTCCCAGACCGGGGCATGAACCCGTGTACCCTGCATCGGCAGGCGGACTCTCAACCACTGTGCCACCAGGGAAGCCCTGGGAAGCATGATTTTAAACTACTTTTAATCTACTCTCTGACAATATAAGGTGTATATAAATGATTTATCAAAATGAATTAAGTTTTTTCCAGAAAATGGTGTTGATTGTGTTTAATATATATTATCACTAATCATTACCCACCCTGACAATAAGTCTTACTTTCATTTTACAGATTGAGATTAGAAACAGAGTTTCAGAGAGTCTGCTCAGACACACAGCAAGTGAGTGTGTGTCTCAAAAATAGAGTTCAGTTTCCCCAGCTCTGCTCACTTGGTCATACTGCATGTCTACATGGATGGGCCTGACTAGAGTCAAAGATGTTCCTGATTGTAGGGAAACTTTTTTTGACAAAGCAAACTTTGCTCTGACAAAAAGCTTTAACTCCTCATGCTGCAAAAATGTTGTCAGAGAAGGATGGATATGAGTAACAAGATGATCGTGAATACATACTAATCGCATCTGGGAAGTGGGTGTAACCAATTCAAGAACGTTGGAGTAGCAGTTTTGAATTAACATTGCTTCATCACGACCAGTGGATGATGATGAGCTTAGAATTATATGAGAAGATAGATTCAGGGAAGAGGGCCCAAAGACATAAGATAACTAATGTTATTGAGTTTATGAGTGAGGCTTACTTTAAAATATAAAAGTCGGTTCCTAAAAGTCTTTATGGTTTATGAGTGATATTTACTTTAAAATATAAAAATCATTTCCTAAAAATCTTTTAAATCTTACCAGAAAGTGACAAAAAATTTTATGTGGTTATATAAATTTTATGTGGTCTACATGATACTACAAATCTCCCTAGTTAAGTTGATCCATAAGCTAAAACTTAACATGTCTAAAATTGACTTTAAAAATTAATAGAAAAAAAAGAAAAATGGAAATCAATACCCCTCTTAGGAGAAAGTAACTGAGTCATCTGACACTAAAGGTGAATGGTTCTTTTAATGGGAAAAAAGTATTTCTTCCATTTGTTTCACCCTAACAAAGTACAGTTCTACTTGGTCTACATCAAACTCCAGCTACTGAAATAAATGAATTAAATAATATGTTCTGTATTGTGGAGCGTACCTTAACGTGGTGTGTATCTGTGTGTATGTGCATGTGTGTACATAGGGGTTAAGGGGAGATGGAAGCAGAGAAGTGAGAACTTGGAGTGGACTCCTGTTTTGCTTATGAAGCTTACAGTTTTATGAGAAGACCCTTAATCCTGGCATGTTTCACAAGAGTCCCATTAAACCCAGAAAAGTAAAAGGGATCACTGAAAGCCTGAGATTCTGCAAAACATAACAGGAAACACTGAGTTTCCCATGGGAAAATTACAATTACGCAAAAACATCCCAATGATAAACATGTGTTCAAAATGGAAACCATTCAAGGAGCTCAATGCACTATGGATGCAAGATCAAAACTTAGAGAAAAGAGATTTAAAAAGAAAACTTTACCTCACAATTTAATCCCTTTTTCAGTTTTCGTTTTCAGTCGGTGGTGCAGTTGCCGAAAGGAACACTGCGTACTGGTGGTAGTCCTGAAGGGCAGGGCAAGGTGCGCTCAGGGAGGCTCACTCCTGTCTCTGGGAAAAAAAATGTTTAAGGATATGATCCGAATGTTGTAGTCAGTGACTTCACAGGCAGTTAAGATATAAAAATTTTGAACTACATACAGAGACAAGGCCTGCTGCTTCCACAGCTGGGAGAGCCAGGAATCCCTGAGAAGGAAATGAATCAGGGCGGTGGCCAAAAGTAAGCAAAGTCAGAGATTAGCTAGATTTAAAGGTTCCCACATGGCTTCAAAGAGTTTGAGAGAAATGCAAAGGGAAAGAACTTGAACTGTCAGTGGATGGAAGTCTGCTGTTTCTCTACAACTTATAAGAATGTCTTGTAATAATTTTGGTCATGATGAAAAGTTGTTTGTATGTGTGTGTGTTTTCATCTGAAAGAAACATGAGTTTTCAATATCATGAAAAGAGCAAAGATATACAAACATATACTGAAGATAAAATCATTTTGACAGCAGAAATCCAGAGGGTAGAGCTGATGGTTTCAGAATGCATTTGTTTTCTGTCACGCTAATCATTTCTATGACCTCTCAGCTTTTCTTTTTTTTTTAAATTCTAAGTCACAAATACACAAAGAAGTTTAGTAGGAGAATACAGTGGTGATGATGCTGGAGGGGTTAATGTCGAGCATATCCTTGCCATGCAGAAAAGAGGGCAACACTTTTAGAGATCTCGATTCTTTTTGTGAGCTGTCCAAATGCTCAACGTTTAAGTATTGGCACCTAACTACATACATGAAACAATATAAACACCTTTGTATGGCACATGCCAAGGAAAACAATTTGCAAACTTTGGCATAAGGTGTTAATTTCAGGAAAACTATTTAGATGTGCATGGATTGCCTGGCAACCCCATTATCAATTAATGCATCAAACTTTGATTAGTATATACTAACTGAAAAACAACCTAAATCAGAGATTCTTGAATTTTAGTGTGTTTCAGAATCATTTTGGAGACCATGACAAAACACAGATTACTGGGTCCCAATCCACAGTGTTTGTGATTCAGTTGGTCTAGGGTGGAGCCTGAAAATTTGCTATTCCAACACTCTGAGATGATGCTGATGCTACTGGTTTGAGGACCATTTTTTGAGAACCATGAATGAAAATTCACTCTTGTTTTAAAACATGTATTAATATTCTATGCTTCATTCATTCATTTATCTATCTATTCATTTATTTGGTCACCAGATCTCTCATGTCCCAGGACGTTACACTAGGAAAAAAAAGAAAGGCATTGTGTTTGCCTTGTTGATTTATAAATAAATTGATTGGTTGAAGGAATTCTCAATCTGTTGATAGCTCAAAATTTCCCCTTGAGATTCAGAGATTCTAAATGATTTGACTAAGATCCTATAAATATCAGGTAAGGCATCAGGCTCAAAAAACAGCTTGTGACTTCTAAGTCATGTCATGTGGGCTTAAGGAACAAAATAATAGAGCTAAAAGAGAGATTAAGAAAGACAGAAAAGATTCACAATGTATGTATTCTTTTTTCCCTAAAATTAGCCCTGTGTACACATCAACCAGTCTAAACAGAAGTATTTAAGAAGTTTGAATTCTTTCAGTGTCACTGAGTGTCTAATAAAATAAATACATAAATAAATTCTATGAGGAGTTAAATAAAAATTAGGAAATTATTTTATGGCAGGTGGGAAAGATAAAACTTTAAAGGTACACAAAATCTTAAAATATTTTTTCTTTGTAAAAGTAATATAGTTACACTGCAAAATAATTCCAGAAGATACAGAAAGTGTGGATTTAAATTTGTTCTAAATTTCACCTACAGAAAAAAACACTATTAATATTTGGGTATTTGCAGAGTATTCTAAATATTTTTACACAAATTGGTCCCCCCAAAATGGTATTATGTTATACATACCAGTTTTATGTTGAATTTTGCTATTAAGAAAAATATTTCATACTTTGGAAAAAAACTTTTAGAAGCAGAATTGCTAAATAAAAGATATGTACTTCATTCAATTTAAATTCTCATTAGCAGAATATCAGTGCACCTTTAATCAATCCTAATGACCAACACCTGACATGGCAGATGGTGTAATCTTACCATTGTGGAACAGTATAATCTTACAGGCAAAAATTGCCATCTCATTATTTTAGTTGGCATTTCTTTAATTACATACAGCTTGACTTTTTTATGCTATTCTCATTTAATGATTTTTAAAAGGGGTGGGTAAACTACTGTTAGTCTCTTTTTAATTTTTTCTATTAAAATGTTTACATTCTGATAAGTTTGAGAGGTTTTTATATATTAAGGACAGTAATCATTTTTCTTCCATAAGTGGAACAAATATTTCCCCAATTTGCCATTTTAATTTTATTTATTTTCTTCTCAGGAATTGTGGCATGCAATTTACCTTTGCATAATAGCCTGATATATATTAATAAATTTTAGTTTTTTATTATTTATCTTATAAGAAGGTAAGTTCTTTGAAGACAGGGAGCGTGTCTTATCCTTTAAAAATTGCATATGCAAAGCAAATACAAAGAAATGCTGAATATATACGTGATTTTTATATACACATTTGTGAGGAAATGGCTTCTAAATTTTAGCCATGCATGCTTATAATAACCACAGTGGACTTTATTTTTAACTACATGTTTATAAAAAATATATCTTCAAATTGTGAACCTAGTAATACTGAATAAAAGTTCAAATTTTTAAAAGAGCAAGTTTAAAAATGAAAGTGAGAAAAAACGTTGAAACTGGACATTTTGTTTTTGTGATATATAACTCAAGGCCAAGGTGATGACAGTTTTTCTCAGATTATGAGGCTTTCCCTAGTTCTCTTTTTATGTTTTAAAGACACTTTATGTTTCTTATCTAAGAGTATCTGATTTCATATCCTAATATTTATCAATGTTTTCCAAATTTCATTTTTCTTTTACCAGTGGTGTCTGCATATATAATAGTTTTCCAGTTACCCTTCTTAAGAATATGTGAGTCCAAAGGAGAAGCTAACCTTTTTTGAAACTACTTGCTTGTCTGTAAACTCCTAGGACAAGGCTGTCTTTTCCCTCCTGTGATAGAAATAATGGTCAGAGCTGCTTCATTGAAATTGCTTGTGTCATCATAGCTCATTTACATAAGAAAGCAGGGATAAAGATCAATCTACTTCCCTTCTGAAGGCAGGTTTCACTGACATGTCACCAGAATGTTTTTTTCCTCACTTCCCTATTCAGAACTGGAAAATCCCTCATCTGAATATTGATATTCTTATACACCTTGGTCATCTTTAATGAAGAAGAAGGATGATACAGTGGATGGGGTATTATTGGATAAAGAAATATTCACAAGAAACACAAAAATTTATTGACATTGGAAAATGTCAATGAAATGAAATGAAAATATCCAAAAGCGAGCTTACAGAATCCAGATTTATTTCCTTAGATGTCTTCAAAAGCTAAGGAATCCATTTATTCAACTTAGTTCAAAGTCCCTTGATGGCAAAGCCTGAAGCTTATTCCTCTGCATAAATGAATTGTCTTTCAAGGTCTCACTTAGGGACATCAGGTTTTATACTTCAGTATGAATATAACCTCCTAGAATTGTAGAGTACACAACAGTCACAACTGTACTTGCTGTTGCTATAGACTAACACTGATCCTGACCCTTAGAATGAACTTGGTAATCGTTTTGATGAATTAAAGGCTTTTAGATTTATGTTAATAATCATAGAGTTATGTGATATATTAAAAGTTTTTAGTCCTAGGTATAGGAAGCAGATTAATTTTATTTAATCAATTGTGTTTGGTAAATGTCAGCATGTAATTAATCTCACAACTGATTTCTTTGATAATTAATTTGAACCTGTCTGGTAATCAGCCTTCAGAGAGAACATAGTAGAGCGATGAGACCATGAACTTCAATGTCTACAACATAAACGTGAGTTCAAATACAGACTCTCTCTCTTGTTCCTCATTGGGTACACGCTATTAAAACGGAAATGAGCATTAAGTAAATTCTCACATACAACTGCCACCAATCAAATATATTCTCTTCTTCCTCAAGAAAGAGAGCTTCATTTGGTTAGGTGAGGCAAGGTTCTTGGGGCTGTGAATATGGACATGTATTCTTTTTTCTTTCTTTGCATTGTTAATAAAAGTGAGTTTTCAGAACAATAGACAGAGAATGTCTCAGCACCAAAGTTATAATCTTGGGTGCTACAGGAATGATTACTCTTTTAGCTGCCGAAGAGAAAAGCCCTGTTTGACAGCTGTGGTTTTTGTATATAATACTGGCCTTATCTTGACCCTGGAGAAGGAAATAACAAAGCCTGCTAAGTGACGTCCAGTCTTCTTCTTCCCATTTATACACACCCACTCCACCCCCAACACACACACACAACACACAACACACACATGCAAGGAGGGTAAACGCCACTCTTGTTCACCATAACGTTAAAAGGGCTTGAGTTGAAGACATTTCTCCTCTTATTACAAGGTGGAAGAGAAGAAAATAGAGACACAAGCTGGTTCCTTCTTTTCTTTTGTAGACTTGGAAAAGTAGAGGTAGCGAGCAGCTACCTCTAGTGCCCATACGTTTTTCTGTGGTTTACATTTCTTGAAAAAGAAACAACAAAAGCTCTCTTAAGGAAGTGTGTCTTTAGCCCTAGTCCTCATAAGCTGCCTCAGCAAAGGTAAAAATGAAATTTTCTATTAACATGTAATTTGTACTTTAATATCCCAACTTTTACCCTCCATTCCCTCCCTGACCTCTACGGCTTTAGAGATACCCCCCCCCCATATCTGAACAGCACCCACTCTGAGCCTGATAAAGTGTGTGGTTGGGCAGGCGTCCCTACTGAGTACAGTGCTTTGTATAAGTTTTAAATAAATGAATACTTAATGGTTTGTATTTTAGACTGAGTAGTACTTTTATGTATATCAACTGAGTCAAAATACTGTATAATAAATTTTTTATTAAAAACATCTTTAGAAATTACGATTTCATAACTAAGTCCTTAGAAGAGTTTTTTTGTTTTCTTTTAAGCTCCTATCTTCTAGATTTTTAACAGAAATTTTTTTTGCATAAATTACCATCATTTACTGCTTTAAAAGAAGTTATGTTGTTAATGCTCTTGAGCATTTTGACTTTCATAGCTGGATGAGGTAAACACATATCAAAGAATGAGTCATCTTTTTTTTTTTTTGGCAGTGCCACGTGGCTTGCGGGATCTTAGTTCCCTGACCAAGGATCAAACCTGGCCCCCCAACAGTGAAAGCCCGGAATCCTAACCACTGGACTGCCAGGGAATTCCTAAGGGTGGCTAGTCTAAAATGGTTGTTTTATGACAATTTGAAATACAAAGCAAATGATTGCTTTTACTTGCATGAAATAAAATGCATATTTTCTTCTGCAAGGAATAATACTGATGCTTTCATTTTGGTTTTAATAAAAATAAGGTGATATTATACACTATAGTTCTTGAAATTTCCAAAGTTTATATTAACTTGAGATATGTGAGATCTTTTAAGGTACAACATATTTTTAAAGAAATAAAGAGCTGAGTCTAAGGTTAATTTTATGTTATCTGGCTATACAGTATTTTAACTGACATAGTTGGTTGAACACACACCCTATGAATATCTCAATGTACTCATAAAATAATAAAGAACTTTAACCAGGAAATAAACACAGAATGGTGATTCAGATTTCTATAAATATAGGTGGCTCATGCTATTCTTTGTATCATTTTTATCTTTTCCTGAAGAATTATAACTTTCTGAGACAGGTTGAATATACTGAAAGTCTATAGGGGGTGAAGGTGTAGCAAGCACAGAATGGTGTGTAACAAATCACACCCCTACTCCATTCACACTGTTTGTGGTCATTTGGACCACAGGATGGATGTAATTAACTCTGTTTTGTCATCACTTCATTTTAAAATACCCTCCACTTTCTAGTCTCCATCATTTACAGCCAATTTTGTTAGAGATTTAGGGTTGAAGGTCAGACCTAAAGATACTTTCTAACCTGGTTTCTGCCACCTTCCTCTCGGTATAGACTGGGAAATATTTCTTAATTTGTCCAGTGTCAATTTTCTAACTTGTAAAGCACTGAGTTTGGTCAAAGATGAGGTAGGGTTTTATAGCAGAACAGAATTACCTAGATTCCAATCCCAGCTCTCTTGGGCATTGGGAAAGCTACATACTATCTTTGTACTTCAGTTTTATCCTATATAAAATGATGATAACACAGTACCTAATTCATAAAGACAGTGTGCAAATTTAAAACAACGTTCGTGAAGCACTTAGTACAATGCTCTACTGGTAATTAGCGCTATGTCAGTGTGAACTTTCATCATTTTTATTCCTGCATTCACTTTCTAATTCAATAGCAAGATAGGTTAGAAAAATGGTAATGGCTTATGAGCAGTGACTAAGTAGAAATGGGCAATTTAATTAAGTTCTTAATGAACCAGATGCAGTTATTCTCACAGAATTTTGTCCACAACAGTAGTGACTTTATCCTTATGGAGCTACCATCAACAGCTGGCTTCCGCCTCAATTGTACCAAGTCCACTTTCCTTTACAGGTCAGTCCCTAGAAATTGCATTTGACCTTTTCATTCCATTGTCTTAAAAGCTCTATCAGGATGTCCACTTCTGCTACTATATACTTATAGGTGCATACAAAATTTCAATGCATTTCTGCACTCTTCCTCTACTCTAGTATTCTTGCTTTCCTCTCTTCTTATAACAGCCCAACCACCAAAACTCACATGCCATAAAGCAACCACAGGCTCCATTGCTCCCTATATTGCTCACATTTGCTCTTACCAAGTTTGCTCTCAGGAATTATGAAGACATTATACTCAGTGGTGAAAAACTAAAAACATTTTCCTTAAAACCAGGAACAAGACAAGGATGCCCACTCTCACCACTTTTATTCAACATAGTATTAGAAGTCCTAGCCACAGCAATCAGACAAGAACAAGAAATAAAAGGAACTCAAATTGGAAAGGAAAAAGTAAAACGGTCACTGTTTGCAGATGTTGCATTTCTATACACTAACAACATGATATAATATATATGATAGTATATTATATGTGCATATAATATATAACAAAGTATAATATATAGCAAATATAATAATATATAACAAAGTATAATAATATAAATGTAATGTAATATAATATCTTTTAGATAATAATCATTCTGACAGGTGTAAGGTGATAATTCATTGCAGTTTAGATTTGTATTTCCTGGGTGATTAATGATGTTGAGCATCTTTTCACGTGCTTGCTGGGCATGTGCATATCTTCTTTGGAAAAATGTCTATTCAGATCCTCTGCCCAATTTTTAATCAAGTGTGCTTTTCTGGATGGTGAATTGTATGAGTTCTTTGTATATTTTGCATATTAACCCTTTATCAGATATTAGGTTTGAAAATATCTTCTCTCATTCAGTAGGTGACCATTTCATGTTGTTGATAGTTACTTTTCTGTGGAAAACCTTTTCAGTTTGATGTAATTTGGGATGACCACTGCTTCATTTCAATGACTTGCATTGGAAAAGTAGGTGTTAGTTATTTCTATTGTAAAAAAAATCTCATTGCTTTCTTTTTTTTTTTTAACATCTTTATAGGAGTATAATTGCTTTACAATGGTTAGTTTCTGCTGTATAACAAAGTGAATCAGCTATACATATACATATAACCCCCCATCCCTTTCCTCTTGTGTCTCTCTCCCTCTCCCTATCTCACCTCTCTAAGTGGTCACAAAGAACCAAGCTGATCTCCCTGTGCTATGCGCTGCTTCCCACTAGCTATCCATTTTATATTTAGTAGTGTATATATGTCCATGCCACTCTCTCACTTCATCCCAGCTTACCCTTCCCCTCCCCGTGTCCTCAAGGCCATTCTCCACATATGCATCTTCATTCCTGTCCTGCCCCTAGGTTCTTCAGAACCTTTTTTTTTTTTTAGATTCCATATATATATGTTAGCATATGGTATTTGTTTTTCTCTTTCTGACTTACTTCACTCTGTATGACAGATTCTAGGTCCAGCCACCTCACTACAGATAACTCAGTTTCATTTCTTTTTATGGCTAATAGTCCATTGTATATATGTGCCACATCTTCTTTATCCATTCAGCTGTCAATGGACAATTAGGTTGCTTCCATGTCCTGGCTATTGTCAATAGTGCTGTAATGAACACTGTGGTACATGAATCTTTTTGAATTGTGGTTTTCTCAGGGTATATGCCCAGTAGTGGGAAGGCTGGGTCTTATGGTAGTTCTATTTTTAGTTTTTTAAGGAACTTCCATACTGTTTTCCATAGTGGCTGCATCAATTTACATTCCCATCACCAGTTCAAGTTCCCTTTTCTCTAGACCCATTTCAGCATTTATTATTTGTAGACTTTTCGATGATGGCCATTCTGCATGTCATGAGGTGATACCTCATTGTAGTTTTGCTTTGCATTTCTCTAATTGTTAGTGATGTTGAAAATCTTTTCATGTGTTTGTTGGCAATCTGTATATCTTTTTGAGAGAAATGTCTATTTAGGTCTTCTGTCCATTTTTGGATTTGTTTATTTCTTTCCTTGATATTGAGCTGCACTGCATGAGCTGCTTGTATATTATAGAGATTAATCCTTTGTCAGTTTCTTCATTTGCAAATATTTTCTCCCATTCTGAGGGTTATCTTTTTGTCTTGTTTATGGTTTTCTTTGCTGTGCAAAAGCTTTTACGTTTCATTAGGTCCCATTTGTTTATTTTTGTCTTTATTTCCATTTCTGTAGGAGGTGGGTCAAAAAGGATCTTGCTGTGATTTATATTATAGAGTGCTGTGCCTATGTTTCCCTCTAGGAGTCTTATAGTGTGTGGCCTTACATTTAGGTCTTTAATCCATTTTGAGTTTATTTTTGTGTATGGTGTTAGGAAGTGTTCTAATTTCTTTCTTTTATATGTAGCTGTGCAGTTTTCCCAGTACCACTTATTAAAGAGGCTGTCTTTCCTCCATTGTATACTCTTGCCTCCTTTATCAAAGATAAGGTGACCATATGTGTGTGGGCTTATCATTGGGTTTTTGATCCTGTTCCATTGATCTATATTTCTGTTTTTGTGCCAGTACCATGTTGCTTTGATTACTGTAGCTTTGTAGTATAATCTGAAGTCAGGAAGCCTGATTTTTCCAGCTCCGTTTTTTTTTTCTTAAGATTGCTTTGGCTATTCAGGGTCTTTTGTGTTTCCTTACAAATTGTGAAATTTTTTGTTCTAGTTCTGTGAAAAATGCCATTGGTAGTTTGATAAGGATTGCATTGAATCTGTAGATTTCTTTGGGTAGTACAGTCATTTTCACAATGTTGATTCTTCCAATCAAAGAACATGTTATACCTCACCATTTGTTTGTATCATCTTTAATTTCTTTCATCAGTGTCATACCTTTCCACATACAGGTCTTTTGTCTCCTTAGGTAGGTTTATTCCAAGGTATTTTATTCTTTTTGTTGTAATGGTAAATGGGAGTGTTTCCTTAATTTCTCTTTCAGATTTTTCATCATTATTGTACAGGAATGCAAGAGATTTCTGTGTGTTAATTTTGTATCCTGTTACATTACCAAATCCACTGATTAGCTCTAGTAATTTTCTGGTGGAATGTTTAGGATTTTCTATGTATAGTATCATGATATCTACAAACAGTGACAGCTTTACTTCTTCTTTTCTGATTTGGATTCCTTTTATTTCTTTTTCTTCTCTGATTGCTGTGGCTAAAACATCCAAAACTATGTTGAATAATAGTGGTGAGAGTGGGCAATCTTGTCTTGTTCGATCTTAGAGGAAATGTTTTTAGTTTTTAACCATTGAGAATAATGTTGGCTATGAGTATGTCATATATGGCCTTTATTATGTTGAGGTAGCTTCCCTCTATGCCTACTTTCTGGAGGGTTTTTATAATAAATGGGTGTTAAATTTTGTGGAAGTGTTTTCTGTGTCTATTGAGATGATCCTATGATTTTTCTCCTTTAATATGTTAATATTGTATATCACATTGTTTGATTTGCATATATTGAAGAAAGCTTACATTCCTGGGATAAACTCCACTTGATCATAGTGTATGATCTTTTCAGTGTCCTGTTGGGTTATGTTTGTTAGTATTTTGTTGAGTAATTTTGCATCTATGTTCATCAGTGATATTGGCCTGTAGTTTTCTTTCTTTGTGACATCTTTGTCTGATTTTGGTATCAGGGTGATGGTGGCCTCATAGAATTAGTTTGGGAGTGTTCCTCTCTCTGCTATATTTTGGAAGAGTTTGAGAAGGATAGGTGTTAGCTCTTCTCTCAATGTTTGATAGAATTTGCCTGTAAAGCCATCTGGTCCTGGGCTTTTGTTTGTTGGAAGATTTTTAATCACAGCCTCAATTTCAGTGCTTGTGATTGGTCTGTGTGTATTTTCTATTTCTTCCTGGTTCAGTCTTGGAAGGTTGTGTTTTCCTAAGAATTTGTCCATTTCTTCCAGGTTGTCCATTTTATTGGCATATAGTTGCTTGTGGTTATCTCTCATGTTCCTTTGTATTTCTGCAGTGTCAGTTGTTTCTTTTCCTTTTTCATTTCTAATTCTATCGATTTGAGTCTTCTCCCTTTTTTCCTTGGTGAGTATGGCTAATGGTTTATCAATTTTGTTTATCCTCTCAAAGAACCAGCTTTTAGTTTTATTGGTCTTTGCTATCAATTCCTTCAATTCTTTTTCATTTATTTCTGATCTGATCTTTATGATGTCTTTCCTTCTGCTAACTTTGGGGTTTTTTTTGTTCTTCTTTCTCTAATTGCTTTAGGTGCATGTTAGGTTGTTTATTTGAGATGTTTCTTGTTTCTTGAGGTAGGATTGTATTGCTATAAACTTCCCTCTTAGAACAGCTTTTTCTGCATCCCATAAGTTTTGGGGCATTGTGTTTTCATTGTCATTTATATCTAGGTGCTTTTTGACTTCCTCTTTGATTTCTTCAGCGATCTCTTGGTTATTTAGTAATGTATTGTTTAGCTTCCATGTGTTTGTATTTTTTACAGTTTTTTTCCTGTAATTGATATGTAGTTTTATAGTGTTGTGGTCAGAAAAGATACTTGATATGATTTCAATTTTCTTAAATTTACCAAGGCTTGATTTGTGACCCATGATATGATCTCTCCTGGAGGATGCTCCATGAGCACTTGAGGAGAAAGTTTATTCTGTTCTTTTTGGATGGAATGTCCTATAAATATCAATTAAGTCCATCTTGTTTAAGGTATCATTTGAAGCTTGTGTTTCCTTATTTATTTTCATTATGGATGATCTGTCCATTCATGAAAGTGGGGTGTTATACTCCCCTACTATTATTGTGTTACTGTAGATTTCCCTTTTCATGGTTGTTAGCATTTGTCTTATGTATTGAGGTGCTCCTACAATGAGTGCATATGCATTTATAATTATTATATCTTATTCTTGGTTTGATCCCTTGATCATTATGTAGTATCCTTCCTTATCTCCTGTAACAGTCTTTATTTTAAAATCTATTTTATCTTATATGAGTATTGCTGCTCCAGCTTCCTTTTGATTTCAATTTGGATGTAATATATTTTTCCATCCCTTCACTTTCAGCCTGTATGTGTCCCTAAGTCTGAAATTGGCCTCTTGTAGACAGCATATATACAGGTCTTGTTTTTGTGCCCATTCAGCCTGTCCATGTCTTTTGGTTGGAGCATGTAATCCATTTACATTTAAGGTAGTTATCGATATGTATGTTCCTATTACCATTTTATTAATTGTTTTGGGTTTGTTATTGTAGGTCTTTCCCTTCTCTTGTGTTTCCTACCTAGAGAAGTTCCTTTAGCATTTGTTGTAAAGGTGGTTTGGTGATGCTGAATTCTCTTAGCTTTTGCTTGTCTGTAAAGATTTTAATTTCTCTGTCGAATATGAATAAACTCCTTGCTGTGTAGAGTAATATTGGTTGTAGGTTTTTCCCTTTCATCACTTAAATATGTTCTGCCACTCCTTTCTGGCTTACAGAGTTTCTGGTGAAAGATATGCTGTTAACCTTATGGGGATTCACTTTTAAGTTATTTGTTGCTTTTCCCTTACTGCTTTTAATATTTTTTCTTTGTATTTAAGTTTTGATAGTTTTATTAATATGTGTGTTGGTGTGTTTCTCCTTGGATTTATCCTGTATGGGGCTCTGTGCTTTCTGGACTTTATTGACTACTTCCTTTCCCATATTAGGGATGTTTTCAACTATAATCTCTTCAAATATTGTCTCCATCCCTCTTTTTTTCTCTTCTTCTTCTGGGACTTCTATTATTTGAATGTTGGTGCATTTAATGTTGTCCCAGAGGTCTCTGAGACTGTCCTCAATTCTTTTCATTCTTTTTTCTTTATTCTGCTGTGCAGTAGTTATTTCCAATATTTTATCTTCCAGGTTACTTATCCGTTCTTCTGCCTCAGTTATTCTGCTATTGATTCCTTCTAGAGAATTTTTAATTTCATTTATTGTGCTGGTTATCATTGTTTGTTTGCACTTTAGTCCTTCTTATTCCTTGTTCAACTTTTCTTGTATTTTCCCCTTTCTATTTTCAAGATTTTGGATCATCTTTACTATCATTACTCTGAATTCTTTTTCATTTAGACTGCCTATTTCCTCTTCAATTGTTTGGTCTGGTGGGTTTTTACCTTGCTCTTTCATGTGCTGTGTGTTTCTATGTCTTCTTATTGTGCTTAACTTACTGTGGTTTGAGGTCTCCTTTTCACAGGTTGCAGGTTTGTAGTTCCTGTTGTTTTTGGTGTCTGCCCACAGTGACTAAGTTTGGTTCAGTGGTTTGTGTAGGTTATGAGTTTAGGCAGCTTCTCTGCTAATGGGTGGCATTGTGTTCCTCTCTTGCTAGTTGTTTGGCATGGGGTGTCCAACACTGGAGCTTGCTGGTTTTTGAAAGGAGCTGGGTCTTAGCATTGAGATGGAGATCTCTGGGAGAGCTCTCGCCAATTGATATTATGAGGGGCCAGGAGGTCTGTTGTAGACCAGTGTCGTGAACTCAGCTCTCCCACCTCAGAGACTGAGGCCTGACACACAGCCAGAGCACCAAGCCCCTGTCAGCCACAGGACTCAGAAGAAAAGGGAGAACAAAAAAGAAAGAAAAGAGTAACAAAATAAAATATATGTTATTAAAATTAAAAATATGTTATTAAAATAAAAAATAAAAACATAATAAAAAATAAAGAGAAACCAAACCAATAAACAAATCCACCAATTATAACAAGTGCTAAAAACTAAACTATTATAAACATATAAGTCAGAAACTAGTCAGTCGCATACAGCAAACCCCAAGTCTACAGTTGTTCCCAAAGTCCACTGCCTCAGTTTTGGGATGATTCATTTTCTATTCAGGTATTCCACAGATGCATGGTACATCAAGTTGATTGTGAAGATTTAATTTGCTGCTCCTGAGGCTGCTGGGAGAGATTTCCCTTTCTCTTCTTTGTTTGCACAGCTCCTGGGGATCAGCTTTGGATTTGGCCCTGCCTCTTCATTTAGGTCACCTGAGGGCATCTGTTCTTTCCCCAGACAGGAGAGGGTTAAAGGAGTGGCTGATTTGGGGCTCTGGCTCACTCAGGCTGGGTGTAGGGAGGGGTACGGAATATGAGGTAAGCCTGCGGTGGCAGAGGCCAGTGTGATATGGCACCAGCCTGAGGCATTCCATGTGTTCTCCTGTGGAATTTTTTCCTGGATCACAAGACCCTGGCAGTGTCTGGCTGCACAGGCTCCCAGGTGGGGTGGGGTGGATAGTGACCTGTGCTTGCACACAGGCTTCTTGGTAGCTGCAGCAGCAGCCTTAGCATTTCATGCCTGTCTCTGGTGTCCCTGCTGATAGCAGTGGCTCACGCCCATCTCTGGAGCTTTTTTATGCAGTGTTCTGAATCCTCTCTCCTTGCGCACCCTGAATCAATGGTCTCTCTCCTCTTAGGCAGTTCCAGACTATTTCCTGGACTCCTTCCCAGCTAGCTGTGGCACACTAGCTCCATTCAGACTGTACTCACGCAGTCAACTTCAGTCCTATACCTGGGATCTGACCTCTGAAGCCTGAGCCTTAGTTCCCAGCCCCTACCCACCCTGGTGGGTGAGCAGACAAGCCTCTCAGGCTAGTGAATGCTGGCCAGCACCAACACTCTGTGAGGGAATCGCTCCACTTTGCCCTCTGCACCCCTGTTGCTGCGCTCTCCTCCATGGCTCCAAAGCTTCCCCCCCACCCACCGCCCGTCTCCACCAGTAAAGGGGCTTCCTAATGTGTGGAAACACTTCCTCCTTCACAGCTCCCTCCCAGAGGTGCAGGTCCTGTCCCTATTCTTTTGTCTCTGTTTTTCCTTTTTACCTTTTACTGTACCCAGTTATGTGGGGAGTTTCTTGCTTTTTGGAAAGTCTGAGGTCTTCTGCCAGCATTCACTAGGTGTTCTGTAGGAGGTGTTCCACATGTAGATGTATTTTTGATGTACTTGTGAGGAGGAAGGTGATCTCCACATCTTACACCTCCACCATCTTGAAGGTCACTCTCGTCATACTCCTCATTGCTTTCTAAATGTAAGATTTGGGGGAAATCGTTTAAATTCTTTCTGATGGATTTTCTCTTCCTTTAATATATATATTACAGACAGAATTGTCAAAGTCAGTGTCAGTTATTTGTATTATAAAAAAAATCTCATATATATTATAATGGAAAATTATTTAACCATGAACAAGAATGAAATCTTGCCATTTGAGACAATATGGATGGACCTAGAGGGTGTTAAGTGAAATAAGTGAGACAGAGAAAGACAAATGCTGTATTATTTCTCATATGTGGAATCTAAACAAATGAACAAACATAACAAAACAGAAACAGAGTTATAGGTACAGAGAAGAAACAGGTGGTTGCCAGAAGGAAGGGACATGAGGGGAGATAAGAAATTGGTGAGGAAGTTTAAGAGGTACACACTTCCAGTTTCAAGATAAATGAGTTACAAGTATGAAATGTACAGTGTAGGAAATATAGTCAATAAGTATATAATACCTCTGTATGGTGATATATCATAACTTGACCTATCATGGTGATTATTTTGAAATGTACAGAAATATCAAATCACTATGTTGTGTACCAGGAATTAACATACCATTTTAAGTCAACTATACTTAAAAAACAAACAAAGTCATAGAAAAAGAGACCAGTTCTTTGGTTACCAGAGATGGGGTGTGGGTAGAGGGGGAATTGGATGAAGGCACTCAAATGGTACAAACATCCAGTTATAAGAAAAATAAGCACTTGGGGTGTAATGTACAACATGATAAGTATAATTAACACTGCTGTATGTCATATATGAAAATTGATAAAAGGGTAAATCCTAAGAGTTCTCATCACAAGGAAAAATTTTTTCTGTTTTTAAAAGTTTGTGTCTATATGAGATGATGGATATTCACTAAATTTATTGTGATAATGATTTCATGATGTATGTAAGTCAAATAATTATGCTGTACATCTTATACAGTGGTGTATGTCAATTGTATCTCAATAAAACTTGAAGGGAAAAAACTCATTATTGAATAAAGGAAGGGACAGGGCATGGAGGATATTGGTTGAAAATATGGGATGACCACTGCTTCATTTCATTGACTTGCATTGGAAAAGCAGGTGTCAGTTATTTGTATTATAAAACAAATCTTGGGGCTTCCCTGGTGGCGCAGTGGTTGGGAGTCCTCCTGCCAATGCAGGGGACATGAGTTCGTGCCCCGGTCTGGGAAGATCCCACATGCTGCGGAGCAGCTAGGCCAGTGAGCCATGGTCACTGAGCCTGCACGTCCAGAGCCTGTGCTCTGCAATGGGAGAGGCCACAACAGTGAGAGGCCCATGTACCACAAACAAACAAACAAACAAAAACAAAAACAAAAACAAACAAACAAAAAACAAACAAAAAGAAAAACCTTAAAAAGTGTCATCCAGCCACTTCCTTCCTCCTCCTATCTTGTCCCAGAATATCAGAATTACCAGTGATATGGGATTATAAAAGTGCCCATTTCCTTTCCCCATTGAGTTTGTCAATAAAAAGTGACAAAATCCAACGTGCATTCCTGATAAAACTCAGCAAAGTAGGACTAGAACAGAACTTCCTGAGTTTGATTAAAGGGCATATACAAGAAAACCTATAGGTAACATCATCATACTTAGTAGTGAAATACCCATGTATTTTTCCTAAGGTCAAAAGCAAGACAAAGACATCTGCTCTCACCACTCCTTTTCAGTATTATATTAGAAGTTCTATCCAGTAAAGTAAAACAAGAAAAAAATGAAAAATAAAAAAAGGTAAAATGCATCCAGATTGAGAAAAAGGAAGTAAGAATATTTTACATTTTTTATTTACTGACAGCATGCACATCTATAGAGAACAATGAATGAAATCTATTAGAAAAGCATGACTAGCTCTAATGGATAGAAGATTTATGTACATATACTAGCAACAAACATTAACAAAATAATGTTAGTGTGTTTGTGTGTGTGTCCAGGTGAGAGAGAGAGAAAGGAAGAGAGAAAATTATTATATCAAAAAAATTTAAAAAGAACATTACTACTTATGTTATAGGTATTAAACAGGTTTTTTTTTTAAATTTTTATTTTATTTATTTATTTTTTGGCTGTGTTGGATCTTTGTTGCTGCACGCGGGCTTTCTCTAGCTGTGGCGAGCGGGGGCCACTCTCTGTTTAGGTGCGCAGGCTTCTCACTGTGGTGGCCTCCCCTGTTGTGGAGCACGGGCTCTAAGAGCATGGGCTTCGGTAGTTGTGCCTCGCCGGCTCAACAGTTGTGGCCCACGGGCTTAGTTGCTCTGCGGCTCGTGGGATCCTCCTGGACCAGGGATCAAACCCATGTTCCCTGCGTTGGTAGGCAGATTCTCAATCACTGCGCCACCAGGGAAGCCCCTAAATAGGTATTTTGATGTAAATGTGGTAACTGAAACAATAAAGCCTACAGAGGTAAACAGAAGGGAGAATATCTTCATGACTTTGGGGATGACATTTTTTAAACAATTACAAAAAGCTCTAATCATAAAGAAAAAAACATATATCAATGAATCTCAGAATTAAAAACTTCTTTAAAAGATATTGCCGAGAAAGTGAAAAAAGAAAAAAATAAAATGGAGTAAGATATAAAGAAGTTAAATTATCCCATCAAATGACTTATATACAGACTATATGGAGAGTGTCTACCTTAATAATAAAAAGAAAGACACCACTGTAGAAAAAGGCAAAGGATTTGTACACATACCTCAGAAAAGGTGATATTGAAGCTATGTAAATTTGCTTAAACCAATTAGTCATTAGAGAAATACAGAGAAAAACCACAATGAGATGCCACAGACATTTATTAGTATTGCTAAAATTAAATATTTTAGCTATATTTTGGTTTGATGTGGACGTAGAGAACTTCAAATAGTATACTGTTGATCAAAGTGTAAATTGGTACATATGATTTGAAAAGAAATTTGAAAATTTCTAAAGTTGGACAAATGCACACTCTAAGATGCAGCGATTCTATCCCCAGTTACATAACCAAGAGAAATGTGTACATATAAGTGCAATGAAAGACTTTCATAAGAATGTGCACTGCAGCATTATTTTAATTACTGACAAATAGTAACAACCCAACTGTCCAGCAATTGTACCATGGATAAGTAATTTGTGGAATATTCACATACACATAATGGAATGCCTTACATCAGTGCTTCTAAAATGTTAATATGAATCACATTCACTTGGAGGTCGTATTAAAACTCAGATTGCTGACTCCATACCCATAGTTTCTGATTCAGTGGGTTAGACATGGGCCTGAGAATTTGCATATCTAGTGAGTTACTTTTGCTCAGGATACCACATTTTATGATGGAGCAGGCTACATTAAGGAAACCTAGACAAAAGCAAAATAACAAGCATGATATGAATTGATCCCACAAGTATTATGTTAAATGAAATAAGCTAAATATTCAGGAGTATATACTTTATGAGTACAGGAAAAACAGGCAAACTACTTTATGGTGAAAATGTTCACAAATAGTGATTTTCTTTGGAGATGGGGCTTCCTGTCTGGAAGTGCATGGGAATAGAGATTTTGGGGGCTCTGGGAAAGTTCAATTTCTTCTTCTTGGTGCTAATTTCATGGCTATGCTCACTTTGTGAAAACTCATCAAGCCATATCCTTAGTATTTAGGCACTTTTCACCCTAAATGTTACACGAATTAAAATGGCTATAAGAAAGGAAGCCTATGGACTTTCCTGGTGGCACAGTGGTTAAGAATCTGCCTGCCAATGCAGGGGACACGGGTTCGATCCCTAGCACAGAAAGATCACACATGTCGTGGAGCAACTAAACCCGTGCACCATAACTGCTGAGCCTGTGCTCTAGAACCTGTGAGCCACAACTACTGATTCCACGTGCCACAACTACTGAAGCCCGCATGCCTAGAGCCCGTGCTCCCCAGCAACAGAAGCCACTGCAATGTGAAATCTGTGCACTTCAATGAAGAGTAGCCCCCGCTCATCTCAACTACAGAAAGCTTACACGCAGCAACGAAGACCCAACACAGCCTAAAATAAATAAATAAATAAATTTATTTATTTATTTAAAAAAAGGAAGCCTAAAATGAATCCATAAATATACATAAATTGTATATGTTATAAATTATATATATGTTATAAATTTTATATAAGTTCATATTTGTAAGTTAAAATTTTACTGAATTAATGAAGAAGGAGTTCTGGGTTATTTAAATATCCATTGTTTAAAAACAGACTGTGAGTGACAGGATTTAGACAAGAAGACATTTTGGAGAACAGAAAACCTGAGCAATTGTCAGGTTTAAGTGTAATCCCTTATCTATAGCACTTGTGTCCACTGGTGTTATTTTGATCCTTGGGTTATATGGACAAAATTACTATTTTTTAATAATTTATACAGGGATTTCAATCCCTCATCTTAATTTCTGCATAATTAGTAACAGAAATCATATCGCAAAGTTTGCTTTCTTTAAATTTGCTACCTTGGTCGAGGGAACTTCAAGATGACAGTGGAGTAAAATGTGGAGATCAACTTCCTTCCCACAAATACATCAGAAATACATATACCTGTGGAACAACTCCCACAGAACACCTGCTGAACGCTGGCAGAAGACCTTAAACTTCCCAAAAGGCAGGAAACTCCCAAAGTACTGGGTAGGGCAAAAAAAAAAAAACAAAAAAAAACAATAGAGACAAAAGAATGGGACGGACCTACACCTCTGGGAGGGAGCTGTGAAAGAGGAAACTTTTCCACACACTAGGAAGCCCCTTCACTCGCAGAGACGGAGGCGGGGGGAAGCTTCGGAATCACGGAGGACAGTGCAGAAACAGGGGTGCAGAGGGCAAAGCAGAGAGATTCCTGTACAGAGGATCAGTGCCGACCAGCATTCACCAGTCCAAGAGGCTTGTCTGCTCACCCGCTGGGGCGGGCGGGGCTGGGAGCTGAGGCTCGGGCTTCGGAGGTCAGATACCAGGGAGAGGACTGGAGTTGGCTGCGTGAACACAGCCTGAAGGTGACTAGTGCACCACAGCTAGCTGGGAGGGAGTCCTGGAAAAAGTCTGGACCTGCCTAAGAGACAAGAGACCATTGTTTCAGGGTGTGTGAGGAGACGGGATTCAGAACACCACTTAAACGAGATCCAGAGATGGGCGTGAGCTGCAGTTATCAGTGCAGACCACAGAGAGAAGCATGAAATGCTAAGGCTGTTGCTGCAGACACCAAGAAGCCTCTGTGCAAGCACAGGTCACTAGCCACACCTCCCCTCCTGGGAGCCTGTGTAGCTCGCCACAGCCAGGGTCCTGTGAAACAGGGACAACTTCCCAGGGAGAACACACGGAGTGCCTCAGGCTGTTGAAACGTTACACTGGCCTCTGCCACTGCAGGCTTGCCCCACATTCCGCATCCCTCCCTGCCCCCAGCCTGAGTGAGCCAGAACCCCTAATCAGCTATTACTTTAACACCATACTGTCTGGGCAGGGAACAGATGCCCTCAGGCGACCTACACACAGAGGCAGAGCCAAATCCAAAGCTAGACCACAGGAGCTGTGAGAGCAAAGAAGAGAAAGGAAAATATCTCCCAGCAGCGTCAGGAGCAGCGTGTTAAATCTCCACCATCAACTTGTACTCTGCATCTGTGGAATACCTGAATAGACAAGAATCATCCCAAAATTGAGGTGGTGGACTTTGGGAACAACTGCAGACTTGGGGTTTGCTTTCTGCATCTATTTGCTTCTGGTTTTATGTTTATCTTAGTTTAGTATTTAGAGCTTATTATCATTGGTAGATTTGTTTATTGATTTGGTTGCTCTCTTCCTTTTATATATATATATTTTTTTCTTTTTTCTCTTTTTGTGAGTGGGTATGTGTGTGATTCTTTATGTGATTTTTGTCTGTTTAGATTTGCTTTTACCATCTATCCTATGTTCTGTCATTGTTTCTTTTTTTTGTATACTTTTTAGTGCTTGTTATCATTGGTGAATATGTTTTTAGGTTTGGTTTCTCACTTCTTTCTTTTTCTTAATTACATTTTTAAATAATTTTTTATTTTTTTATTTTATAAATTTATTTTATTTTTTCTTTCTTTCTTTTTTTTTTTTCTTCTCCCTTGTTTTCTGAACTGTGTGGCTGCCAGGGTCTTGGTGCTCCAGCTGGGTGTCAGGCCTGGGTCTCTGAGGTGGGAGAGCTGAGATCAGGACATTGGTCCACCAGAGACTTCTCAGCTCCATGTAATATCAAACAGTGAAAGCTCTCCCAGAGATCTCCATCTCAACATTAAGACCCAGCTCGACTCAACGACAAACAAACTAAAGTGTTGGACACTCTAAGACAAACAACTAGTAAGACAGGAACACAACCTCACCCATTAGCATAGATGCTGACTAAAATCATAATAAGGGCACAGAAACCCCAAAACACACCACTAGATGTGGTCCTGCCAACCAGAAAGACAAGATCCAGCCTCATGCACCCAAACACAGGCATCAGCCCCCTCCACCAGGAAGACTACACAACCCACTGAAAAGAATGTACCCACTGGGGGCACATACCAAAAACAATGGGAAATAGAAAACTGCAGCCTGTGCAAAGGAGATACCAAATACAATAAGTTAAGCAAAATGAGAAGACAGAGACATACACAGCAGATAAAAGAGTAAGGTAAAACCCCACCAGAACAAACAAATGAAGAGCAAATAGGCAGTCTACCTGAAAAAGAATTCAGAGTAATGATAGTAAAGATGATCCAATATCTTGGAAATAGAATGGAAAATATAAAAGAAACGTTTAACAAGGACCTAGAAGAAATAAAAAGCAAGAAAACAATGATGAACAACACAATAAATGAAATTAAAAATTCTCTAGAAGGAATCAATAGCAGAATAACTGAGGCAGAGGAACGGAAAAATGATCTGGAGGATAAAATACTGGAAGTAACTACTGCAGAGCAGAATAAAGAAACAAGAAGGAAAAGAAATTAGGACAGACTCAGTGACCTCTGGGACAACATTAAATGCACCAACATTCGAATAATAGAAGTCCCAGAAGAAGAAGAGAAAAAGAAAGGGACTGAGAAAATATTTGAAGAGATTATAGTTAAAAATTTCCCTAATATGGGAAAGGAAATAGTCAATCAAGTCCAGGGAGCACAGAGACTCCCATACAGGATATATCCAAGGAGAAACATAACAAGACACATATTAAGCAAACTATCAAAAACTAAATACAAAGAAAAAATATTAAAAGCAGCAAGAGAAAAGCAACAAATAACTTAAAAGGGAATCCCCATGAGGTTAACAGCTGATCTTTCAGCAGAAACTCTGCAAGCCAGAAGGGAGTGGCAGGACATATTTAAAGTGACGAAAGGGAAAAACATACAATCAAGATAACTCTAACCAGCAAGGATTTCATGCAGATTCAATGGAGAAATGGAAACCCTTACAGACAAGCAAATCTAAGAGAATTCAGCACCACCAAGCCAGCTTTACAACAAATGCTAAAGGAACTTCTCAAGGGGGGAAACACAAGAGAAGGAAAAGACCTACAATAACAAACCCAAAACAATTAAGAAAATGGTAATAGGAACATACATATTGATAACTACCTTAAATGTAAATGGATTAAATGCTCCCACCAAAAGACATCCACTGGTTGAATGGATACAAAAACAAGACCCAGATATATGTTTGTCTACCAGAGACCCACTTCAGGCCTAGGGATACATACAGACTGAAAGTGTGGGGATGGAGGAAGATTCCATGTAAAGGGAAATCAAAAAAAGCTGGAGTAGCAATTCTCATATCAGGCAAAATAGACTTCAAACTAAAGCTGTTACAAAAGACAAAGAAGGACAATACATAATGATCAAGGGAGCAATCTAAGAAGAAGACAAAACAATTGTAAATATTTATGCACCCAAGATAGAAGCACCTTTAAAAGATACATGCAACAATATGGAATTAATGGATACTTACAGGACATTCAATACAAAAACCACAGAATACACATTCTTCTCAAGTGCTCATGGAACATTCTCCAGGAAAGATCATATCTTGGGTCACAGATCAAACCTTGGTAAATTTAAGAAAATTGAAATCATATCAAGTATCTTTTCCAACCACAATACTATGAGACTAGATATCAGTTACAGGAAAAAAACTGTAAAAAATACAAACACATGGAAGCTAAACAATACACTACTAAATAACCAAGAGATCACTGAAGAAATCAAAGTGGATATAAAAAAATACCTAGAAAAAAATGACAATGAAAACACAACAACCGAAAACCTATGGGATGCAGCAAAAGTAGTTCTAAGAGGGAAGTTTATAGCAATCCTACCTCAAGAAACAAGAAACATCTCAAATAACCAACCCAACATTACACCTAAAGCACGTAGAGAAAGAAGAACAAAAAAAACACAAGAGTAAGCAGAAGGAAAGAAATCATAAAGATCAGATCAGAAATAAATGAAAAAGAAATGAAGGAAATGATAGCAAAGATCAATAAACTGAAAGCTGGTTCTTTGAGAATATAAACTAAATTGATAAACCATTAGCCAGACTCATCAAGAAAAAAAGGGAGAAGATTAAAATCAGCAGAATTAGAAATGAAAAAGGAAAAGTACCAAATGACACTGCAGAAATACAAAGGACCATGAGAAATTACTACAAGAAGCTATATGCCAATAAAATGGACAACCCGGAAGAAATGGACAAATTCTTAGAAAAACACATCTTCTGAGACTGAACCAGGAAGAAATAGAAAATATAAACAGACAAATCACAAGCACTGAAATTGAAACTGTGATTAAAATTTTTCCAACAAACAAAAGCTCAGGACCAGATGGCTTCACAGGCGAATTCTATCAAACATTTAGAGAAGAGCTAACACCTATCCTTCTCAAACACTTCCAAAAAATAGCAGAGGGAGGAACACTCCCAAACTCATTCTACCAGGCCACCATCACCCTGATACCAAAACTAGACAAAGATGTCACAAAAAAAGAAAACTACAGGCCAATATCACTGATGAACACAGATGCAAAAATCCTCAACAAGATACTAGGAAACAGAATCCAACAGCACATTGAAAGGACCATACACTATGATCAAGTGGGCTTTATGCAGGAATGCAAGGATTCTTCAACATATACAAATCAATCAATGTGATAAACTATATTAACAAACTGAAGGAGAAAAATCATATGATCTCAATAGATGCAGAAAAAGCATTCAACAAAATTCAACACTAAATTATGATAAAAACCCTACAGAAAGTAGACATAGAGGGAACTTACCTCAACATAACAAGGCCATATATGACAAACCCACAGCCAACATCATCCTCAATAGTGAAAAACTGAAACCATTTCCACTAAGATCAGGAACAAGACAAGGTTGCCTACTCTCAGCGCTATTATTCAACATAGATTTGGAAGTTTTAGCCACAGCAATCAGAGAAGAAAAAAATAAAAGGAATCCAAACGAGAAAAAGTGAAGTAAAACTGTCACTGTTTGCAGATGACATGATATTATACATAGAGAACCCTAAAGATGCTGCCATATATCCACTAGAGCTAATCAATGAATTTGGTAAAGTAAAAGGATGCAAAATTAATGCACAGAAATCTCTTGCATTCCTATACACTTATGATGAAAAATCTGAAAGAGAAATTAAGGAAACACTCCCATTTACCATTGCAACAAAAAGAAAAATATATCTAGGAATAAACCTGTCTAAGGAGACAAAGTACCTGTATGAAGAAAACTATAAGACACTGATGAAAGAAAGTAAAGATTATACAAACACATGGAGAGATATACTATGTTCTTGGATTGGAAGAATCAACCTTGTGAAAATAACTATACTACCCAAAGCAATCTACAGATTCAATGAAATCCCTATCAAACCACCAATGGCACTTTTCACAGTACTATAACAAAATTTTTCACAATTTCTTTGGAAACACAAAAGACCCCGAATAGCAAAAGCAATCCTGAGAAAGAAAAACAGAGCTAGAGGAATCAGGCTCCCAGACTTCAGATTATACTACAAAGCTACAGTAATCAAGACAGTATGGTAGTGGCATAAAAACAGAAATATAGATCAATGGAACAGGATAGAAAACTCAGTGATAAGCCACACACATATGGTCACCTTATTTTTGATAAAGGGTGCAAGAATATACAATGGAGAAAAGACAGCCTCTTCAATATGTGGTGCGGGGTAAACTGCACAGCTTCATGTAAAGGAAGGAAATTAGAACACTCCCTAACACCATACAAAAAAATAAACTCAAAATGAATTAAAGACCTAAATGTAAGGCCAGAGACTATAAGACTCTTAGAGGAAAACATAAGCAGAACACTCTATGACATAAATCACAGCAAGATCCTTTTTGACCCTCCTCTTAGAGAAATGGAAATAAAAGCAAAATAAACAAACAGGACCCAATGAAATGTAAAAGCTTTTGCACAGCAAAGGAAATTATAAAAAAGATGAAAAGACAACCCTTAGAATGAGAGGAAATATTTGCAAATGAAACAACTGACAAAGTATTAATCTCCAAAATTACAAGCAGCTCATGAAGCTCAATATCAAAAAAAAAAAACAAATAATCCAATCCAATAATGGGCAGAAAACCTGAATAGATATTTCTCCAAAGAAGATATACAGATTGCCAACAAACACATGAAAGGATGCTCAACATCACTAATCATTAAAGAAATGCAAATCAAAACTACAATGAGGTTTCAGCTGACACCAGTCAGAATGGCTATCATCAAAAAATCTACAAACAATAAATGTTGGAAAGGGTGTGGAGAAAAGGGAACCCTCTTGCACTCTTGGTGGGAATGTAAATTGATACAGCCATTATGGAGAACAGTATGGAGGTTCCTTGAAAGACTAAAATTTGAACTACTATAGGACCCAGCAATCCCACTACTTGGCATATACCCTTAGTAAACCATAATTCAAAAAGAATCATGTACCACAATGTTCATTTCAGCTCTATTTACAATAACCAGGACATGGAAGCAACTTAAGTGTCCATCAACAACTTAATGGATAAGGAAGATGTGGAACATATATACAATGGAATATTACTCAACCATAAAAAGAAACAAAATTGAGTTTTTTGTAGTGAGGTGGATGGACCTAGAGACTGTCATACAGAGTGAAGTAAGTCAGAAAGAGGAAAACAAATATTGTATGCTAACACATATATATGGAATTAAAAAAAAAACCAACCAACCAACCAACCAAACAAAAAAAAAAAACCGTTCTGAAGATCCTAGGAGCAGGACAGGAATAAAAACCCAGACGTAGAGAATGGACTTGAGGACACAGGCAGTGGGTAGGGTAGCCTGGGATGAAGGGAGAGAGTGGCATGGGCATATATACACTACCAAATGTAAAATAAATAGCTAGTAGAAAGCAGCCGCATAGCACAGGGAGATCAGCTTGGTGCTTTGTGTCCACGTAGAGTGGTGGGATAGGGAGAGTGGAAGGGAGATGCAAGTGGGAAGAGATATGAGGGCATATGTATATATATAGCTGACTCACTTTTTTATAAAGCAGAAACTAGCACAACATTGTAAAGCAATTATATTCCAATAAAGATGTAAAAACAAAAAAAATTGCTTCTTTGCAGTTATTTTTCCAAAATGAAAAACAGAGAAGTTCCACAGTTAGGTGTGTTTTCACTAATAGAGGAGACTGCATGCCGTTCAATTCCTCAAGCATAAAAGTTAAGCTGCATTTAAAATATGGAATCATAAAGGTCAATTACAATATAATCTAAGGCTTTTTAAATATTAACTCTACTATATGGCTTGAAATGACTATATAACTATATGTCTTCAGATACTTCTGAAATCCACAATGAGATAAAAACTGATAAATTCTGGTGAGGTAGGCTATTTTATTTATAAATAGTGGGCTTTATTATCTTCATAAGTGTCTATAAAATCCTCAGATACAAAGCCTTGTTGAGGCAGAAACAGCAGTAGGTAAAGTGCAAGATGTCCAAATTTTTCCTTTATTTATCTTCTTCTTTTTCTTATTTACAATATGGGAAAATTGAGCTAGAGGACTTCAAAATCTCTTTCCAGGTTTCTTATGTTCAAATCCTAAAATCAAATTAAGCTATGAGACCCATGGCTAATTTTAAATATTTTAATAACTCAAGACCACATGTTCCCATCATCCTTTTCTTTGAGTCTGTGAACATCGGCTACATAACAGTAAACATGATTCTATATTAGATCGAACACTGAATTTTCTACATATAAAGATCACACATTATTTAAATGTTGAAAACTTCTATCTGTCCTATTCACAAAACATATACTCACCAAAATCTCCTCTTATGTAGGTAATATCTTTGGGTGGAAGATGAGTATAATATGGGTATTGGCATAACTAAATTCTTACTCTTTTATTATAGACACTTATGATTCAACTGTCCAAGCTCTGTCTATATCATTTTTCATCATGATTCCTCCAGACACCACAAAAAGACAGGGAGATTTAGTCCTATGCTGAAAAGGAATATTAAGAGAAAATACTATTTGTAATTCCGGGAATTATCAATCCATGAATGGCACTCGTTTTTATATTGCATCTCATTTACATCTCTCTGCATCCTCATTGCTAGAGATCAAATCCAATATTTCACTGGTCCAGGTTGTTTCTGAGGAAAAAATAAATGGAAGAAACTCTAAACTTTTCCATTAAAAAGGGTATGAGAGGGTTAATAGAGCTAGAGAAGCTGTGTAACATCAAAAAAATGTGCTCTTCATTTGCATTCCTTTTATCTCTTCCCTCTTTTCCTAGGAGACATCGTTATCTATCTTGAAGGTATACATATGTAGTGTGTGTGTGTGTGTGTGTGTGTAAAATCTGATTAAAATAACCATAAAAATAAGACATGAAAAGAAAGTAAACATGAAGTATTAAGGAGACAGAATGTAAGAAATGATAGCATACCCTCCTGGGTGAAATGGATGGGGGAAGCAGCCAATTTCAATGAGTCTGACCAGCAATTTTTACATTTCCTATTTAAATAAAAATGATTACTAGGTTTTGGGACTGAAGAGCACTTCAGGTAAAAATGTTCAACATTTGGTGGAGGGGTGAAGAAGGGAAACAAAGAACTCTGTGACTGCATCCGTGGAGACCAGTGTGCTATTCACAAACAGAAATTAAGGATCCTGAATGAGCGGAGCAGATCAAGTCACTCTGATCTTTCTGAGATTGTGCCTCACCAGTCTTTTGAGAAATGGATCTAAAGTATATGAGGATATGGTCTATCCAATTGTCTATGGCACTCAATGATCAGCGTATTGAAGCAATGCTAAACAAACAAACAAGCAAACAAACAAAAAACAAAAAAATTGTAATACCCAGGAGAAAAATACCTCTTAACTGTTTCTGTCCTATTCCTCTTTACCAAATGTGTAATGATAGCCTCTAAATTGAATAATCATTGATAGAAACTAAAAATTTAAATTAGATAATTGATCTGTACACACAGCAACATTTCTGAAGAATGATCTGTCCATGGATGCACCTTTGGATTGGTTCCAGATGTTAGAGTACTTTAGACTTCGTCACTATTCAGTCTTTTCTTGTAGACAATTCTTCCTCCTTCTTGTCCCTAAATCATGAGTATGAGACTCTCTCACCCTTCCTTCTAACACAGACAATGACAGTGCTAAGAGAAAGATGAGCCAAATCAATGCTACCCTTGAACATCTTGTTGCCTGATCTGGTTTAGGCTTAAGTAGTGATTCATGGGAAAAAAAGAGACCTAAATGACAAAGTACAATATGACACATTTTATTTCCTATCTGCGGGTGGTTCAAATTGTGGCCAATGAAATCTGATTGAAAGCAATGCCAATTTAGCTATGCTTTGAACTGTAAACGTTTATTTTCCATAATATTTGAAAAAATAGCACACGCTTTAGCTCATTAAGGAGTTCATTAACTTAGATCTTTTATAACAAAATCGAGGGCACTGATGTATTAATAATTTTAAGACATGTTCTAAATAGCTTGTAATGAAAGAAAATAAAAGAAAATAAAAGAAAAGGACCAAAGAGCATATGATTAATTTATGTGTAGCCATCTAGCTTTTACTATGTCAGAAAAAATTCAGCTTCAAAGGTTACTTTCATAGGTGAACAATTTGTATTATGGTAGCTTCCAAAGATTGTCTTTAGAACACTCCCTAACACCTAAAAATCAACAAATGGTTGGGTTGTTTGTCTTTTTGATATTGAGCTGCATGAACTGTTTGTATATTTTGGAGACTAATCCTTTGTCTGTTGCTTTGTTTGCAAATACAGTATATTCTCCCATTATGAGGGCTGCCTTTCTGTTTTGTTTATGGTTTCCTTTGCTGCGCAAGAGCTTTTAAGTTTAATTAGGTCTCATTTATTTACTTTTGTTTTTATTTTCATTACTCTAGGAGGTGGATCAAAAAAGATTTTGCTGCAATTTATGTCAGAGTGTTCTGCCTATATTTTCTTCTAAGAGATTTATAGTATCCAGCCTTACATTAAGTCTTTAACCCATTTTGAGTTTAATTTTGTGTATGGTGTTAGGGAGTGTTCTAATTTTATTCATTTACATCCAATTTTCCCAGCACCACTTATTGAAGAGACTATCTTTCCTCCATTGTATATTCTTGCATCTTTTGTCATAGATTAGGTGACCATAGGTGCGTGGGTTTATCTCTGGGCTTTCTATCCTGTTCCATTGATCTACATTTCTGTTTTGGTGCCAGTATATCCAGAGAAAACCATAGTTTGAAAAGATACATGCAACCCTATGATCATTGTAGCACTATTTATAATAGCCAGGACATGGAAGCATCCTAAATGTCCAACAGAGGAATGGATAAAGAAGATATGGTACATATATACAATGGAATATCACTCAGTCATAAACAAGGATGAAATAATGCCACCTGCAGCCACATGGATGGACTTAGCGATTGTCATACTGAGTGAAGTAAGTCAGACAAAGACAAATAGTATATGACATTGCTTATATGCAGAATCTAAAAAATGGGTACAAATGAAATTATCTACAAAACAGAAATAGAGTTACAGGTGTAGAAATCAAATTTATGGTTACCAGGAGGTAAGTGGGAGGGAGGGATAAATTGGGGGATTGGGATTAACATACACACACTACTATGTATAGAATAGATAACTATTTTAATAACAAGGACCTACTGTACAGCACAGGGAACTCTACTCAATACTCTGTAATAGCTTATATGGGAATATAATCTACGTCTGTGTCTTTATTCCTGTCCTGCCCCAAGTTCTTCAGAACCATTTCTTTTTAGACTCTATATATATGGGTTAGCATATGGTATTTGTTTTCCTCTGACTTACTTCACTCTGTGACAGACTCTAGGTCTAGCCACCTCACTACAAATGACTTGATTTTGTTTCTTTATATGGCTGAGTAATATTCCATTGCATATAGGTGCCACATCTTCTTTTCCCATTCAGCTGTTGATGGACACTTAGGTTGCCTCTGTGTCTTGGTTATCATAAATAGTGATGCAAAGAACATTGTGGTACATGACTCTTTGTGAATTATGGGTTTCTTAGGGTATATGCCCAGGAGTGGGAATCTGGGTCCTAGGGTAGTTCTATTTTTAGATTTTTAAGGAACCTCCATACTGTTCTCCATAATGGCTGCATCAACTTACATTCCCACCAACACTGCAAGAGTGTTCCCTTTTCTCCACATCCTTTCCAGCATTTACTGTTCGTAGATTTTTTGATGATGGCGATTCTGACCAGTGTGAGATGATACCTCATCGTAGTTTTGGTTTGCATTTCTCTAATGATTAGTGATGTTGAGCATCCTTTCGTGTGTTTGTTGGCAATCTGTATATCTTCTTTGGAGAAATGTCTATTTAGGTTTTCTGTCTATTTTTGGATTGGGTTTTTTATTTTTTTGGTATTGAGCTGCATGAGCTGCTTGTATAATTTGGAGATTAATCTTTTGTCAGTTGCTTTGTTTGCAAATACTTTCTCCCATTCTGAGGGTTGTCTTTTCGTTTTCCTTATTGTTTCCTTTGCTGTGCAAAAGCTTTTGTTTCATTAGGTCCCATTTGTCTGTTTTTGGTTTTCTTTTCATTTCTCTAGGAGGTAGGTCAAAAAGGATCTTGCTGTGATTTACATCATAAAGTGTTCTGTCTATGTTTTCCTCTAAGAGTTTTAGAGTGTCTGGCCTTATATTTAGGTCTTTAATCCATTTTGAGTTCATTTTTGTGTATGGTGTTAGGAAGTGTTCTAAGCTCCTTCTTTTACATGTAGCTGTCCAGTTTTCCCAGCATCACCTATTGAAGATGCTGTTTTCCCTATTGTACATTCTTTCCTCCTTTATCAAAGACAAGGTGACCATAAGTGTGTGGATATATCTCTGGGTTTTCTATCCTGTTCCATTGATCTATGTTTATGTTTTTGTGCCACTACCATACTGTCTTGATTACTGTAGCTTTGTAGTATATTCTAAAGTCAGGGAGCTTGATTCTTCCAGCTCCATTTTTCTTTCTCAAGATTGCTTTGGCTATTCGGTGTCTTGTGTGTTTCCATATAAATTGTGAAATTTTTTGTTCTAGTTCTGGGGAAAATATCATTGGTAGTTTGATAGGGATTGCATTGAATCTGTAGATTGCTTTGGGTAGTATAGTCATAATGTTGATTCTTCCAATCCAAGAAATTGGTATATCTCTCCATGTGTTTGTATCATCTTTAATTACTTTCATCAGTGTCTTATACTTTTCTGCATACAGGTCCTTTTTCTCCTTAGGTAGGTTTATTCCTAGATATTTTATTCTTTTTGATGCAATGATAAATGGGAGTTTTTCCTTAATTTCTCTTTCAGATTTTTCATCATTAGTGTATAGGAATGCAAGAGATTTCTGTGCATTAATTTTGTATTCTTCTACTTTACCAAATTCATTGATTAGCTGTAGTAGTTTTCTGGTAGCATCTTTAGGATTCTCTATGTATAGTATCATGTCATCTGCAAACAGTGACAGTTTTACTTCTTCTTGTCTGATTTGGATTCCTTTTATTTTATTTTTTTCTCTGATTGCTTTGGCTAAAAGTTCCAAGACTATATTGAATAGTGGTGAGAGTAGGCATCATTGTCTTATTCCTGATCTTTGTAGAAATCATTTCAGTTTTCACCATTGAGAATGCTGTTGGCTTTGGGCTTTTCATATATGGCTTTTATCATGTTGAGGTAAGTTTCCTCTATGCTTACTTCCTGGAGAGTTTTTTATCATCAATCAGTGTTGAATTTTGTTGAAAGCTTTTTCTGCACCTATTGAGATGATCATATTACTTTTCTCCTTCATTTTGTGAAAATGGTGTATCACATTGATTGATTTGCATATGTTGAAGAATCCTTGCATTCCTGGGCTAAACCCCACTTGATCATGGTGTATGATTTTTTCAGTGTGCTCTTGGATTCTGTTAGCTAGTATTTTGTTGAGGAGTTTTGAATCTATGTTCATCAGTGATGTTCGTTTATAGTTTTATTTTTCTGTGACATCTTTGTCTGGTTTTGGTATGAGGGTGATGGTGGCCTTGTAGAATGAGTTTTGGTGTGTTCTTCCCCCTGCTATATTTTGGAAGAGTTTGAGAAGGATAGGTGTTAGCTCTTCTCTGAATGTTTGATAGAATTTGCCTGTGAATCCATCTGGTTCTGGACTTTAGTTTGTTGGAATATTTTTTTATTTTTTATTTATTTATTTTTTTTATGGCGGTACGCGGGCCTCTCACTGTTGTGGCCTCTCCCGTTGTGGAGCACAGGCTCCGGACACGCAGGCTCAGCCGCCATGGCTCACAGGCCTAGCCACTCCATGGCATGTGGGATTTTCCCAGACCAGGGCACAAACCCGTGTCCCCTGCATTGGCAGGTGGACTCTCAACCACTGCGCCACCAGGGAAGCCCTGTTGGAAGATTTTTAATTACAGTTTCAATTTCAGTGCTTATGTTTGGTCTATTTCTATTTTCTATTTCTTCCTGGTTCAGTCTCAGAAGGTTGTGCTTTTCTAAGAATTTGTCCATTTATTCCATGTTGTCCTTTTTAATGGCATATAGTTGCCTGTAGTAATCTCGCATGATCCCTTTTATTTCTTCAGTGTCCGTTGTTACTTCTCCATTTGCACTTCTAATTCTGTTGATTTGAATCATCTCCCTTTTTTTCTTGATGAGTCTGGCTAATGGTTTATCAATTTTGTTTATCTTCTCAAAGAACCAGCTTTTAGTTTTATTGATCTTTGTTATTGTTTCTTTCATTTCTTTTTAATTTACTTCTGATCTGATCTTTATGATTTCTTTCCTTCTGTTAACTTTGGGGTTTTTTTGTTCTTCTTTCTCCCATTGCTTTAGGTGTGAGGTTAGGGTGTTTATTTGGGATATTTACTGTTTCTTGAGATAGGATTGTATTGCTATAAACTTCCCTCTTAGAACTGCTTTTGGTGCATCCTATAGGTTTTGGGTCTTCATGTTTTCATTGTCATTTGTTTCAAGGTTTTTTTAAATTTCCTCTGATTTCTTCTGTGATCCCTTGGTTATTTAGTAGTGTATTATTTAGCCTCCATGTGTTTGTAGTTTTTACATTTTTTTTCCTGTAATTGATATCTAGTCTCATAGAGCTGTCGTAAGAAAATATACTTGATATGATCACAATTATCTTAAATTTACCAGGGTTTGATTTGTGACTCATGATGTGATCTATCCTGGAGAATATTCCATGAGTACTTGAGAATTGTATTCTGTTTTTTTTGGATGGAATGTCCTATAAATATCATTTAAGTCCATCTTGTTTAATGTATCATTTAAAGCTTGTGTTTCCTTATTTATTTTCATTTTGTATGATCTGTCCATTGGTGATAGTTCGGTGTTAAAGTCCCATACTATTATCGTGGTACTGTCGATTTTCAGTTTTATGGCTGTTAGCATTTGCCTTATGTATTGAGGTGCTCCTATCTTGGATGCATAAATATTTACAATTGTTATATCTTCTTCTTGGATTGATCCCTTGATCATTATGTAGTGTCCTTCTTTGTCTCTGGTAATAGTCTTTATTTTAAAGTCTACTTTGTCTGACATGAGAATTGCTACACCAGCTTTCTTTTGATTTCCATTCCATGGAATATCTTTTTCCATCCCTTCACTTTCAGTTAGTATGTGTCCTTAGGTCTGAAGTGGGTCTTTTGTAGACAGCATATATGTGTGTCTTGTTTTTGTATCTATTCATCCAGACTATTTTTTTTGGTTGGAGCATTTAATCCATTTACATTTAAGTTAGTTATTGATAGGTATGTTCCTATTACCATTTTCTTAATTGTTTTGCTTTTTTATTGTAATTCTTTTCCTTCTCTTGTGTTTCCTGCCTTTAGCATTTGTTTTAAAGCTGATTTGGTGGTGATGAATTCTCTTAGCTTTTACTTGTCTGTAAGGGTTTTAATTTCTCCATTGAAACTGAATAAACTCCTTGCTGGTTAGAGTTATCTTGGTTGTAGTTTTTTCCCTTTCATCACTTTAAATATGTCCTGCCACTCCCTTCTGGCTTGCAGAATTTCTGCTGAAAGGTCATCTGTTAACCTTATGGGGATTCCCTTCTAAGTTATTTGTTGCTTTTCCTTTGCTGCTTTTAATATTTTTTCTTTATATTTAATTTTTGATTGTTTGATTAATGTGTGTCTTGGCATATTTCTCCTTGGATTTATCCTGTATGGGACTCTCTGCACTTCCTGGACTTGATTAACTATTTCCTTTCCCATATTAGGGACGTTCAAGTATAATCTCTTTAAATATTTTTTCAGTTCCTTTCTTTTTCTCTTCTTTTTCTGGGACCCTTATAATTTGAATGTTGGTGTGTTTATTGTTGACCCAGAGTTCTCTGAGACTGTTCTCAATTCTTTTCCTTCTTTTTTCTTATTCTGCTCTGTGGTAATTACTTCCACTATTTTGTCTTCCAGGTCACTTATCCGTTCTTCTGCCTCAGTTATTCTGCTATTGATTCCTTCTAGAGAATTTTAAATTTAATTTATTGTGCTGCTCATCTTTGTTTGGTTGTTATTTAGTTCTTCTAAGTCTATGTTAAA
Organism: Hyperoodon ampullatus; assembly: GCF_949752795.1. Lineage (NCBI taxonomy): Eukaryota > Metazoa > Chordata > Mammalia > Artiodactyla > Ziphiidae > Hyperoodon > Hyperoodon ampullatus. The sequence continues at coordinate 106,509,051 of NC_136914.1, forward strand.
AGTTTCTTGTCTTTTATCCATTCTATTTCCAAGATTTTGGATCATTTTTACTATCATTACTCTGAATTCTTTTCAGTTAGACTGCCTGTTTCCTCTTCATTTGTTTGGTCTGGTAAGTTTTTACCTTGCTCCTTCATCTGCTGTGCTTTTATCTGTCTTCTCATTTTGTTAACTTACTGTGTTTGGGATCTACTTTTCACAGGCTGCAGGTTCCTACTTCCCATTGTTTTTGGTGTCTGCCCCAAGTGGGTATGTTTGGTTCTGTTGGTTGTGCTGGCCTCCTCGTGGAAGGGATTTGTGCCTGTGTTCTGCTGGATGAGGCTGGATCTTGTATTTCTGGTAGGCAGGACCATATCCAGTGGTGTGTTTTGGGGGTGTCTGTGAACTTATTATGATTTTAGGTAGCCTCTCTGCTAATGGGTGGTGTTGTGTTCCTGTCTTGTTAGGTTTTTGGCATGGGGTGTCCAGCACTGGAGCTTGCTGGTTGTTTAGTGGAGCTTGGTCTTGGCGCTGAGATGGAGATCTCTGGGAGAGTTCTCACTGATTTATATTTTCTGGGGCTGGGAGGTATCTGGTGGACGAATGTCCTGAACTCAGAGGCCCCACCTCAGAGGCTCAGTCCTGACACCCAGCCCAAGCACCAAGACTCTGTCAGCCACATGGCTCAGAAGAAATTGGAGAAAGTAAAAGAAAGAAAGAAAATATAATAAAATAAAATAAAATTATTAAATTAAAAAATTATTAAAATTAAATATAGTAATAAAAAAAGAGTAGAGAGTAACCAAACCAATAAACAAATCCACCAATGATAACAAGTGTTAAAAACTAAACTAAGATAAACATATAAATCAGAAACTAGTCAGTCACATACAGCAAACCCCAAGTCTACAGTTGCTCCCAAAGTCCACATCCTCAATTTTGGTGTGACTCATTGTCTATTCAGTATTCCACAGATGCAGGGTACATCAAGTTGATCGTGGAGATTTAATCCATTTCTCCTGATGCTGCACAGAAAAATTTTCCTTTGTCTTCTTTGTTCGCACAGCTCCTGGTGTTCAGCTTTGGATTTGGCCCCACCTGTGAATGTAGGTTCCTCTCTGGCATCTGTTCTTCCCCCAGACAGGAGGGAGCTAATGGAGCGCCTGAGTAGGGGGCTCTCACTCACTCAGACACTGGGGAGGGAGGGGTACTGAATGCGTGGTGAGCCTGTGGTGGCATCGGTCGGCATGATGTTGTAACAGCCTGAGGTGTGCGTGTGTTCTCCCGTGGAAGTTGTCCCTGGACCATGGGACCCTGGCAGTGGCATGCTGCACAGGCTCCCAGGAGGGAGGCCTGGATAGTGACCTGTGTTTGTACATAGGATTCTTGGTGGCTGCAGCAGCAGCGTTAGCATTTCATGCCTGTCTCTGGGATCCTCACTGATAGCTGCAGCTCACGCCCGTCTCTGAAGCTGGTTTAGGCGGCATTCTACCTTCTGTGGGCAGACAGGGAAGGAATCTCCTCTCCTCACGCACCCCAAAACAATGGTATCTTGCCTCTTAGGTAGTTCCAGACTTTTTCCTGGACTCCCTCCCAGTTAGCTATGGCACACTAGCCCCCTTCAGGCTGTGTTCACGCAACCAACCCCAGTTCTCTCCCTGGGATCCGACCTCCGAAGCTCGAGGCTGGTGAGTGCTGGTTGGCACCGATCCTCTGTGTGGGAATCTCTCCACTTTGCTCTCTGCACCCCTGTTGCTGCGCTCTCCTCCGTGGTTCTGAAGTTTCCCCCCACCGCCTCCCCACCCCCTTTCTCCACCAGTGAAGGAGCTTCCTAGTGTTTGGAAACCTTTCCCTCTTCACAGCTCCCTCCTTGACGTGCAGGTCCCGTCTCTCTTCTTTTGTCTCTGGTTTTCCTTTTTTCTTTTGCCCTACCCAGGTACCTGGGGAGTTCTTTGCCTTTTGGGAAGTCTGAGGTCTTCTGGCAGCATTCAGTAGGTGTTCTATAGGAGTTGTTCAACATGTAGATGTATATCTGATGTATTTGTGGGGAGGAAGGTGATCTCCACATCTCATTCCTCCACCACCTTGATGGTCCTGCCTAAATTCTCCTTTCTGAAATTGTATACTGAGATCAGAAGTTGTTTAAATTTACAGCAAAATATTTCTAAACATATTCATAAAATATGTTTGAAATAAAATATTTTACAAAATATGTTTAAAATATTAAAATAAACATTAAAACATATAGAATGTGTGGCACTTCCCTGGTGGTCCTGCGCTTAAGGCCCCACACTTCCTCTGCAGAGGGAACGGGTTCGATCCCTGGTTGATGAACTAAGATCCCACATGCAAGATCCTGCATGCCACATGTGGCCAAAAAAAAAAAAAGTATAGAAAGTTTATATGTGTATATATATTCTAATGTAAATCCTTTATATAGGCAGTTTAAAAAAATTTATTTGACTTTAAGAAGAAAAGACAATTGCATTAATTTTCCCTCAGATATAGCCTCAATCCGATTGCAGACTTTTCAAAATAAGAAGTGAGTTTTTGTGATTTAAGACAAAACAGTCCCACAACTGCTACATGTGTTCACTTATCAAGTGATCTGCAGGTCAGTGGGCTTACACATATGGATCAGTAACTAATCAGCTAGTACAAATAAGTGAAAAGATCTTACCAGTTTGAGATAGGTGGAGATCAGAAGTTCATCTGGTCAGCTTTCAAATGACTCCACTTGGGACCACTTCTCAACAGTGCTGCAAAAGAGGGGGACACCCTGAACGTCCACCAAATCCCTCCTGAAGATATCCATCCAGCTTGCTGTCCATTTTTGAGACAGTAGAATTTTTTTTTTTGCTTTCAATTTTATATTTTTAACATCTTTTTCGGAGTATAATTGCTTTACAATGGTGTGTTAGTTTCTTCTGTATAACAAAGTGAATCAGCTATATGTATACATATATCCCCATATTCCCTCCCTCTTGCATCTCCCTCCCACCCTCCCTATCCCCCACATCTAGGTGGTCCCAAAGCACTGAGCTGATCTCCCTGTGCAATGCAGCTGCTTCCCACTAGCTATCTATTTTACGTTTGGTAGTGTATATATGTCCATGCCACTCTCTCACTTCGTCCCAGCTTACCCTTCCCCCTCCCCGTGTCCTCAAGTCCATTCTCTACATCTGTGTCTTTATTCCTGTCCTACCCCTAGGTTTTTTCAAAATCATTCTTTTTTTTTTTTTTTTTTTAGATTCCATATATATGTGTTAGCATACGGTATTTGTTTTTCTCTTTCTGACTTACTTCAGTCTGTATGACAGACTCTAAGTCCATCCACTTCACTACAAATAACTCAATTTTGTTTCTTTTTATAGCTAATATTCCATTGTATATGTGTGCCATATCTTCTTTATCCATTCATCTGTCGGTGGACACTTAGGTTGCTTCCACATCCTGGCTATTGTAAAGAGTGCTGCAATAAATATTGTGGTACATGACAATTTCTGAATTATGGTTTTCTCAGCGTATATGCCCAGTTGTAGGATTGCTGGGTCATATGTTAGTTCTATTTTTAGTTTTTTAAGGAACCGCCATACTTTTCTCCATAGAAAATATTTGCAAACGATGCAACTGACAAAAGATTAACCTCCAAAATATACAAGCAGCTCAATATCAAAAAATACAAACAACCCAATCCAAAAAAGGGCAGGAAACCTAAATAGGCATTTCTCAAAAGAAGATATACAGATTGCCAACAAACAAGTGAAAGGATGCTCAATATCACTAATCTTTAGAGAAATGCAAATCAAAACTACAGTACGGTATCACCTCACACCAGTCAGAGTGGTCATCATCAAAAAGTCTACAAACAATAAATGTTGGAGAGTGTGGAGAAAAGGGAACCCTCTTGCAGTGTTGATGGGAGAGACTAGATTTTAAACAAAGGTGAGCAGGTTAAATGGTCTTTATTTTAATAGTATGAATCAAATTAAAAATCAATTTATATTGTATCAAATAAAGTAACATTTCATTTCTCTAGATCTAGCAGCCTAGATCACAGTACTTTGCATTATGAATCAGTGGAAAAAGAAGGTATTATAAAAACTAAAGAGGTATTGCACAATTCATTTCATTTATGTGCTTATGTTAAATAATAGTTACTGGACTTTGGAGTCAGGAGAAATTGTCTTACCAAAGTGCTCCAGTGCATCACAATGGACATTTAAACAAGACCCTTAACTGCACTAGACCTTCTTAACTGTAAAATCAGGAGTGACCTAAGTTAGTACTTCCATCCCCTTACATTACAGAGTGGATTGGTAAATTATTCTATCTAAGCTCATACATACTGATATAAAGGACAATGTCATGAAAGCAAAATAAATTAATTAAAAATTTATTGAATATTACCATTACTATTGAATATTATTATTTAATATCTGGCAGTCACTGTGCACTGGAGAATCTAATGATGAGGGGTGGGGGGAAATGTGGCTGTCTTCATGGTGCTTAGAAAAGTGGGTGGGAAAGATAAATACTTATCAAACAGTCATGCCAATAAATTGAAATTTTCATCAGTGTTAACTGCTATGAGGCAGAGGTATATCCACAAACTGAGGGAAATTGACAGAGTCAAGCTGCTTAGAAATGTTTCCCCTGAGTAATGAGCAAGAGTTAATTTGGAAAAGAGTAGAACTTTCCAGCTAGGAAATAGCATGTGCAAAGACCCTGTGAGGGGAGAGAGAGTAGTAAGGTCTGTGTGCCTGGAATATACAAAGTGAGGAGTAGTGTGTGAATACTTTGCCAAATTATGTAGTAAGAAACTAGAAATTTCAGGGTGATTAAGTGTGTCTGGGATATACTGAGTTTCTGGTTAAAATCTACCAGAATAGGGGTGTCCACTAACCTGCCATTATGCATGGTTTCAACAGAAGTTTTGTCCTCATGTAAGAGCCTGGTGATATGCAACTGATTCTGGGATGTTTCTGAACATCACTGGCAGAGGAATATATAATTAGGTATTAGTGATATAAGTTGTTTTTTTTAACCAAAAAGTTTGGGGATTTATAAAGACCATATAGTTTCAATACCAGTAGATAACGAAAAGTTACTTTTTGTGTTTGTTTTACCTCGAAAGTAAATTTATGACAACACTGAGGTATGGTTTAATCATACTGGTACTATAATATTTCTTGTAGATTTTGGCTAAGTTTCATGAATTTCTAACTGAAAAGAAAGCATAAGAAGTGTAAAGTTTAAAAAGTGCACAGTTAGAAGTTGTTTCTTTCCCCTCTTTTCAAAATAACACATTTTGATATATTTATTTAATAGTATTTGCTGGAAACTACTGAATACCAAATACTATTTCCAGGCACTGGTGATAAAACAGGGACTGGGGTAGGAAAAGTGCTTTGCATTCACAGCAACTTTATCTCTTTCTGAGCATAAATACTATGTTTCAGTCTCCCTTGCAGTTAGATTGGGAGGATGTGACTGAGTTCTAGCTGATGGGCTGTGGATGATGTAAAACCATCCCTCCACTCTGCAGTCCTCGCTTTCACTGCCATGGAGCCCTTGGAGTCTATGTGTTTGAATGCTTAGGTACAAGATTGAGATGATCTTCCTCATACTGTGGCAGTGAAAAATAATTATTTAATATGTTAAACCATTGATATTTTGCTGTTTGTTTGTTTGTTTTGCTGTAGTATAGCCAAACGTATTGTGGATAATATAGGACAACTGTCACATTGATCTCCCATCTCTCTGTTTATTCTCAATTTCCAGAAAAAAATATTTCTACCTATTTAGGTCAGAAGTATTGTTTTTCCTTTGAGTCCCATGGTTGACTTCCTTATTTTACACACTTTTCCATGGCTTGAACAACCACCTGTAAGCTGATGACTCCAGAAGATAGATTTATCTTTTTTTTAAATTTTCTGTTCTGAGCTCCAGACCTATATATCCAACTGCTACTGCTACTGCCTGTCTTTCCCCATAGTTCCTCAGCCAAGTCTAATTCAGTAATTACAAATTTAACTCATTAGCCTTGCTCTCCAGTGAACCAGTTCTTGTCCTAGATTCCCTACATACCTCATATTTTGGTGATACCACATTCACTCCACCACTTAAGTCAGAAAGCTGGAAGTCATCTTAGATTCTGCCTTCTCCTTGACCCTTCCAAATCCAATTCGCTCATAAATCTGATTGTTTTTACCTTTCAAGTATCCCTGGGAAAAGCAGCTTCTCTTCATGAACTAACTTAGTGGTTAAGACTAAGATCTCTAGATTCAGAATTCTATGCCAAATCTGTCATTTACTATCAGTGGGACTCTGGACAAATCATAAACGTAAGCTCAACTTCCCAATCTTAAAACAGAGGTAGTGACTTATTTACTTTATAAAGCTATTGTGATGGAGAAATCAAAAGATGGATGTAACATGAATGTTCATAAAACATGGTGGGTGTATTTGGTAAATGGCAGCCATTATTAATATTATCATTATTATTATCCCCCACAATCTGCCTTAATTTATGTCCTTATCATCATTCACCCTGTACTCAGGCAATAGTCTTAAAATTAGTCTCCTTATCTCTAAGATCACTTCCTCCCTTTCACCTGTTATCATGATCTCTGTAACACCTGATCACAACCCCATGTTGAAAGAATAAAGTTTAAAGAGCTTGGCCATGGTTTTTCCAATTAAACTTCTCTGACCCTCTCTAGTTTTTAAAAATGATATATCCACCCCTTTACATCTAGCTGTTGCATTTGCATGATTCTGTCTTTGAGCTGATACTCTTATTTCTCTTGTCTATCCAGGCAACTCATTCTTTTCTCAAACTCTTGTACAAGTTTCACATCCTCTGAAAAGCTCTTCTGGTGACCTAAAGAAAAATTACTCTTTCTTCTCCATTTCCACACACTAAACATACAGATATTATTTTATATATTTTAGTATGTTGTTATTATCTGTTTACAACATGTTTCCCTGATTAGAATTTAGGTTCCTTGTCCCTAGATTGAAATGTATATTTGACTTTGAAATTCCAAGGCCTTTACTGTAATGAGGTTAATAAATGTATATTGAAATGAAATGAAGTTTCTGTAATATTCTAGGTGGAATAATCAGGGTTTTAATTATTTTATCTTACCACTATAATTTTGATTATCAAGTTAGTACTTTGGGATATAGCTGGGAAGTATCAGTAGGTCATAGACACAATCAACAAGGAGTTTACATTCTAATTCATTACTCAAAATACTTACACATTCACACACACATGTATATACACACACAACCCTGCTTTCAGTGCATGTATTATGTTATTCAATCATTGAAAAAATCTCTAATTTAAATTCTATTTTCCCTATTTTACCAAGGGGAAAATCAGTATAGAGAAAGCTTAAGTAATTTGCCCAGGTCTCATTATCAGTTAGTGGCAGGACTGGGTTTGAACACACACAGTCTGACTACAGGGCCAGCAATCTTAATCACTATTCTATACTACCTTCTAAATATAAACATTGAAGAGGTAAATTTTTTTTTTTGCATAACGTGGGCCTCTCACTGTTGTGGCCTCTCCCTCGTTGCAGAGCACAGGCTCCGGACGCACAGGATCAGCCGCCATGGCTCACGGGCCTAGCCGCTCCGCGGCATGTGGGATCTTCCCGGACCGGGGCATGAACCCGCGTCCCCTGCATTGTCAGGCGGACTCTCAACCACTGCGTCACCAGGGAAGCCCCGAAAAGGTAAATTTTAATACAACATGATATAAGACAAGTGCCAAGTTATGGTAAGGTAGTTGGTTGGTAGATCTCTAGTACAAGCTGTGATTTGATTTTGACCGCAACGTTTGGCTAATTAGAGATTCAAAAAATATTCAAGGTAGAAAAAAAAAAAGAAACAGTATTCTTTTTTGCTCAATATCACACACACTAAAGTGCTTCATAAATATATGGAAAAGACTACTAAATTGCATAGAAAATGACATAGAAAAACTGGATCACACTAATGATTTCTTTTAATACATTTTTTTTCCTTTAATACTCATATATTTTACCTGATTATATATAATTTAATTCAGAAGCATTTCTAAAGGGAGATATTATTCATTTTAACCTTGTTTCATGTATGAAAACTGTACAATTAAATGTTTTAATTTAATTTATAGACAGGTTTTTGTAACTTTTGGAATATTTGTGTTTTTTCCAATATCTGGTTATTATGGATCATACATTGAAGGTGAACTAATCACATCAGTGTATTTTATTTTATTTTATTTTATTTTTTTCTTGGTTCTGACTTTTTTATTAGTTTCTGCTTTATGACAAAGTGAATCAGTCATACATATACATCTGTTCCCACATCCCTTCCCTCATGCATCTCCCTCCCTCCCACCCTCCCCATCCCACCACTCCAGGTGGTCACAAAGCACCGAACTGATCTCCCTGTGCTCTGCGGCTGCTTCCCACTAGCTATCTACCTTACGTTTGGTAGTGTATATATGTACATGCCTCTCTTTCGCTTTGTCACAGCTTACCCTTCCCCCTCCCCATATCTTCAAGCCCATTCTCAAGTAGGTCTGTGTCTTTATTCCTGTTTTACCCCTAGGTTCTTCATGACATTTTTTTTTTAATTCCATATATATGTGTTAGCATACGCTATTTGTCTTTCTCTTTCTGACTTACTTCACTCTGTATGACAGACTCTAGGTCTATCCACCTCATTACAAATAGCTCAGTTTCGTTCCTTTTTATGGCTGAGTAATATTCCATTGTATATATGTGCCACATCTTCTTTATCCATTCATCTGATGAGGGACACTTAGGTTGTTTCCATCTCTGGGCTATTGTGAATAGAGCTGCTATGAACATTTTGGTACATGACTCTTTTTGAATTATGGTTTTCTCAGGGTATATGCCTAGTAGTGGGATTGCTGGATCATATGGTAGTTCTATTTGTAGTTTTTTAAGGAACCTCCATACTGTTCTCCATAGTGGCTGTACCAATTCACATTCCCACCAGCAGTGCAAGACTGTTCCCTTTTCTCCACACCCTCTCCAGCATTTATTGTTTCTAGATTTCCTGATGATGGCCATTCTGACTGGTGTGAGATGATATCTCATTGTAGTTTTGATTTGCATTTCTCTAATGATTAATGATGTTGAACATTCTTTCATGTGTTTGTTGGTAGTCTGTATATCTTCTTTGGAGAAATGCCTATTTAAGTCTTCTGCCCATTTTTGGATTGGGTTGTTTGTTTTTTTGCTATTGAGCTGCATGAGCTGTTTATAAATTTTGGAGATTAATCCTTTGTCAGTTGCTTCGTTTGCAAATATTTTCTCCCATTCTGAGGGTTGTCTTTTGGTCTTGTTTATGGTTTCCTTTGCTGTGCAAAAGCTTTGAAGTTTCATTAGTTCCCATTTATTTATCTTTGTTTTTATTTCCATTTCTCTAGGAGGTGGGTCCAAAAGGATCTTGCTGTGATTTATGTCATAGAGTTTTCTGCCTATGTTTTCCTCTAAGAGTTTGGTAGTTTCTGGCCTTACATTTAGGTCTTTAATCCATTTTGAGCTTATTTTTGTGTATGGTGTTAGGGAATGAATTAATCTCATACTTTTACATGTCCCTGTCCAGTTTTCCCAGCACCACTTACTGAAGAGACTGTCCTTTCTCCACTGTACATTCCTGCCTCCTTTATCAAAGATAAGTTGACCATATGTGCATGGGTTTATCTCTGGGCTTTCTATCCTGTTCCATTGATCTATCTTTCTGTTTTTGTGCCAGTACCACACTGTCTTGATTACTGTAGCTTTGTAGTATAGTCTGAAGTCAGGGAGCCTGATTCCTCCAGCTCCGTTTTTCGTTCTCAACATTGCTTTGGCTACTCGGGGTCTTTTGTTTTTCCAAACAAATTGTGAAATTTTTTGTTCTAGTTCTGTGAAAAATGCCAGTGGTAGTTTGACAAGGATTGCATTGAATCTGTAGATTGCTTTGGGTAGTAGAGTCATTTTCACAATATTGATTCTTCCAATCCAGGAGCATGGTATATCTCTCCATCTATTTGTATCATCTTTAATTTCTTTCATCAATGTCTTATAATTTTCTGCATACAGGTCTTTTGTCTCCTTAGGTAGGTTTATTCCTAGATATTTTATTCTTTTTGTTGCAATGGTAAATGGGAGTGTTTTCTTGATTTCACTTTCAGATTTTTCATCATTAGTGTACAGGAATGCCAGAGATTTCTGTGCATTAATTTTGTATCCTGCTACTTTACCAAATTCATTGATTAGCTCTAGTAGTTTTCTGGTAGCATCTTTAGGATTCTCTATGTATAGTATCATGTCATCTGCAAACAGTGACAGCTTTACTTCTTCTTTTCTGATTTGGATTCCTTTTATTTCCTTTTCTTCTCTGATTGCTGTGGCTAAAACTTCCAAAACTAAGTTGAATAAGAGTAGTGAGAGTGGGCAGCCTTGTCTTGTTCCTGATCTTAGTGGAAATGGTTTCAGTTTTTCACCTTTGAGGACAATGTTGGCTGTGGGTTTGTCATATACGGCCTTTATTATGTTGAGGAAAGTTCCCTCTATGCCTACTTTCTGCAGGATTTTTATCATACATGGGTGTTGAATTTTATCGTCAGCTTTCTCTGCATCTATTTAGATGATCATATGGTTTTCCTCCTTCAATTTGTTAATATGGTGTATCACATTGATTGATTTACATATATTGAAGAATCTTGCATTCCTGGAATAAACCCCACTTGATCATGGTGTATGATCCTTTTAATGTGCTGTTGGATTCTGTTTGCTAGTAGTTTGTTGAGGATTTTTGCATCTATGTTCATCAGTGATATTGGCCTGTAGTTTGCTTTCTTTGTGACATCCTTGACTGGTTTTGGTATCAAGGTGATGGTGGCCTCATAGAATGAGTTTGGGGGTGCTCCTCCCTGTGCTATATTTTGGAAGAGTTTGAGAAGGATAGGTGTTAGCTCTTCTCTAATTGTTTGATAGAATTCACCTGTGAAGCCATCTGGTCCTGGGGTTTTGGTTGTTGGAAGATTCTTAATCACAGTTTCAATTTCATTGATTGGGATTGGTCTATTCATATTTTCTATTTCTTCCTGATTCAGTCTTGGCATGTTGTGCATTTCTAAGAATTTGTCCATTTCTTCCAGATTGTCCATTTTATTGGCATAGAGTTGCTTGTAGTAATCTCTCATGATCTTTTGTATTTCTGCAGTGTCAGTTGTTACTTCTCCTTTTTCATTTCTAATTCTATTGATTTGAGTCTTCTCCCTTTTTTTCTTGATGAGTCTGGCTAATGGTTTGTCAATTTTGTTTATCTTCACAAAGAACCAGCTTTTAGTTTTATTGATCTTTGCTATCGTTTCCTTCATTTCTTTTTCATTTATTTCTGATCTGATCATTATGATTTCTTCCCTTCTGCTAACTTTGGGGGTTTTTTGTTCTTCTTTCTCTAATTGCTTTAGGTGCAGGGTCAGGTTGTTTACTCGAGATGTTTCCTGTTTCTTAAGGTGGGATTGTATTGCTATAAACTTCTCCCTTAGAACTGCTTTTGCTGCGTCCCATAGGATTTGGGACGTCGTGTCTCCATTGTCATTTGTGTCTAGGTATTTTTTTATTTCCTCTTTGATTTCTTCAGTGATCACTTCGTTATTGAGTAGTGTATTGTTTAGCCTCCATGTGTTTGTATTTTTTACAGATCTTTTCCTGTCATTGATGTCTAGTCTCATAGCATTGTGGTCGGAAAACATGCTTGATACAATTGCAATTTTCTTAAATTTACCAAGGCTTGATTTGTGACCCAAGATATGATCCATCCTGGAGAATGTTCCATGAGCAGTTGAGAAAAATGTGTATTCTGTTGTTTTTGGGTGGAATGTCCTATAAATATCAATTAAGTCCATCTTGTTTAATGTATCATTTAAAGCTTGTGTTTCCTTATTTATTTTCATTTTGGATGATCTGTCCATTGGTGAAAGTGGGGTGTTAAAGTCCCCTACTATGAGTGTTTTACTGTCGATTTCCCCTTTTATGGCTGTTAGTATTTGCCTTATGTATTGAGGTGCTCCTATGTTGGGTGCATAAATATTTAAAATTGTGATATCTTCTTCTTGGATCGATCCCTTTATCATTATGTAGTGTCCTTCTTTGTCTCTTCTAATAGTCTTTATTTTAAAGTCTATTTTGTCTTATATAAGAATTGCTACTCCAGCTTTGTTTTATTTCCATTTGCATAGAATATCTTTTTCCATCCCCTTACTTTCAAACTGTATGTGTCTCTAGGTCTGAAGTGGGTCTCTTGTAGACAGCATATATATGGGTCTTGTTTTTGTATCCATTCAGCCAATCTGTGTCTTTTGGTGGGAGCATTCAGTCCATTTACATTTAAGGTAATTATTGATATTTATGTTCCTATTCCCATTTCCTTAATTGTTTTGGGTTCATGATTGTAGGTCTTTTCCTTCTGTTGTGTTTATTGCCTAGATAAGTTCCTTTAGCATTTGTTGTAATGCTGGTTTGGTGGTGCTGAACTCTCTCAGCTTTTGCTCGTCTGTAAACGTTTTAATTTCTCCATCAAATCTGAATGAGATCCTTGCTGGGTAGAGTAATCTTGGTTGCAGGTTTTTCTCCTTCTTCACTTTAAATATGTCCTGCCACTCCCTTCTTGCTTGTAGAGTTTCTGCTGAGAGATCAGCTGTTAACCTGATGGGGATTTCCTTGTGTGTTATTTGTTGTTTTTCCCTTGCTGCTTTTAATATGTTTTCTTTGTATTGAATTTTTGACAGTTTGGTTAATATGTGTCTTGGCATATTTCTCCTTGGATTTATTTTGTATGGGACTCTCTGTGTCTCCTGGACTTGATTAACTATTTCCTTTCCCATATTAGGGACGTTTTCAAGTATAATCTCTTCAAATATTTTCTCAGTCCCTTTCTTTTTCTCTTCTTCTTCTGGAACCCCTATAATTCGAATGTTGGTGCATTTAATGTTGTCCCAGATGTCTCTTAGACTGTCCACAGTTCTTTTCATTCTTTTTTCTTTATTCTGCTCTGCAGCAGTTATTTCCACTATTTTATCTTCCACATCACTCATCCGTTCTTCTGCCTGTTATTCTGCTATTGATCCGATCTAGAGTATTTTTCATTTCATCTATTGTGTTTGTAATCAATGCTTGATTCAACTTAATTCTTCTAGGTCCTTGTTAACTGTTTCTTGCATTTTGTCTATTCTATTTCCAAGATTTTGGATCTTGAAAATAGAATCTTGGATCATCTTTACTATCATTATTCTGAATTCTTTTTCAGGTAGACTGCCTATTACCTCTTCATTTGTTAGGTCTGGTAGGTTTTTATCTTGCTCCTTCACCTGCTGTGTGTTTTTCTGTCTTCTCATTTTGCTTATCTTCCTGTGTTTGGGGTCTCTTTTTTGCAGGCTGCAGATTTGTAGTTCCCGTTGTTTTTGGTGTCTGTCCCCAGTGGCTAAGGTTGTTTCAGTAGGTTGTGTAGGCTTCCTGGTGGAGGGTACTAGTGCCTGTGTTCTGGTGGATGAGGCTCGATCTTGTCTTTCTGGTGGACAGGTCCACGTCTGGTGGTGTGTTTTGGGGTGCCTGTGGCCTTATTATGTTTTTAGGCAGCCTCTCTGCTAATGGGTTGGGTTGTGTTCCTGTCTTGCTAGTTGCTTGGCATAGGGTGACCAGCACTGTAGCTTACTGGTCGTTGAGTGAAGCTGGGTGCTGGTGTTGAGATGGAGATCTCTGGGAGATTTTTGCCACTTGATTTTATGTGGAGCTGGGAGGTCTGTTGTGGACCCGTGTCCTGAAGTTGGCTCTCCCACTTCAGAGGCACAGCACTGACTCCTGTCTGCAGCACCAGGAGCCTTTCATCTACCCGGCTCAGAATAAAAGGGAGAAAAAGTAGAAAGAAAGAATTAGTAGAAGAAAGAAAGAGAGAGAGAAAGAAAGGAAGAAGGAAAGAAAGGAAGGAAGGACGGAAATAAAGAAATAAAGGAGGGAGGGAGGGAGGAAAGAAAAAGAAAGAGTGAAAGGAAGAATGGAGGGAGGGAGGAAGGAAAGAAAGACAGGAGGGAGGGAGGGAGGAAGGAAAGAAAGAGAGAAAGAAAGAAAGGAGGGCAGAGGGAGGGAGGGAGGAAGGGAAGGTAGGAAAAAAGAAAGAAGATAAAGTAAAATAAAATAAAGTTTAAAATATAGTAGCGTTATTAAAATAAAAAAGTAATTATTGAAAAACAAAAACGGATAGAACCCTGGGACATATGGTGGAAACAAAGCTATACAGAGAAAATCTCACACAGAAGCATACACATACACATTCACAAAAAGAGAGCAGGGGGAAAAATCGAAAATCTTGCTCTCAAAGTCCACCTCCTCAATTTGGGATAATTCGTTGTAAAAAGAGGAAAAGGGGGAAAAGTCTGAAATCTTGCTCTCAAAGTCCACCTCCTTAATTTGGGATAATTCGTTGTAAAAAGAGGAAAAGTGGAAAAAGTCTTAAATCTTGTCCTCAAAGTCCACCTCCTCAATTTGTGATGATTCGCTGTCCATTCATGCACTCCACAGACGCAGGGCACATGAAGTGGACCGTGGAGCTTTAATCCGCTGCCTCCGAGGCTGCACAGAGAGATTTCCCTGTCTCTTCTCTGCTCTCACAGCTCCCGGGTCTCAGCCTTGGACCTGGCCCCGCCTCTGCGCGTAGGTCGCCGGAGGGCGTCCGTTCTTCGCTCAGACAGGACGGGTTTAAAGGAGCCGCTGATTCGGGGGCTCTGGCTCACTCAGGCCGAGGGGAGGGAGGGGCGCTCATTGCGGGGCGGGCCTGCGGCGGCAGAGGTCGGCGTGACGTTGCACCAGCCTGAGGCGCTCCGTGCGCTTTCCCGGGGAAGCCGTCCCTGGGTCCCGGGACTCCGGCTGTGGCGGGGTGCACAGGCTCCCCGGTAGGCGGGGTGGACAGTGACCTGCGCTCGCACACAGGCCTTGTGGCAGCGGCAGGAGCAGCCTCAGCGTCCCACGCCCGTCTCTGGGGTCCGCGCCCGTCTCTGGAGCTTCTTTAAGCAGCTCTCTTAATGCCCTCTCCTCGCACACCAGGAATCAAAAGGGAAGAAAATGTCTCTTGCCTCTTCGGCAGCTCCAGACTTTTTCCCTGGACTCCCTCCGGGCTAGTCCTGGTGCACTAACCCCTTCAGGCTCTCTTCCTGCCGCCAGCCCCAGTCCTCTCCCTGTACTCCGACTGAAACCCGATACCCGAGCCTCAGCTCCCAGCCCCGCCCGCCCGGGCGGCCGAGCAGACAAGCCTCTCGGGCTGGTGTGTGCCTGAGGGCACCGATCCTCTGTGCGGGAATCTCTCCGCTTTGCCCTCCACACCCCTGTTGCTGTACTCTCCTCCGCTACTCCGAAGCTTTCCCCCTCCGCCACCTGGAGTCTCCGCCCATGAAGGGGCTTCTAGTGTGTGGAACCCTTTCCTCCTTCACGGCTCCCTCCCACGGGTGCAGGTCCCGTCCCTATCCTTTTGTCTCTGTTTATTCTTTTTTCTTTTGTCCTACCCAGGTATGTGGGGAGTTTCTTGCCTTTTGGGGGGTCTGAGGTCTTCTGTCAGCGTTCAGTAGGTGTTCTGTAGGAGTTGTTCCACGTGTAGATGAATTTCTGATGTATCTGTGGGGAGGAAGGTGACCTCCGCGTCTTACTCTTCCGCCATCTTCCTCTGCTCGGTCACATCAGTGTATTTTAATATTTCCTGAACTGGATTCAAATTTTGCATGAGTTTAATATTCTAAAGTAACTTTATGACTCCAAAAAAACCTGAAAAGTATTCATAGATAAATGCCGTCAAATTTAACTTACCTTTAAACTCCTGAGAGCTTTAAATGAATATCCTCAATTTAATAATCAGGGCCAGAAAATCATTAAAAAGATGATACCCTTGAGTGGTGTATAACTTACACTGTTTAAGAGAAATTGAGTTGGTGAAAGCTCAGGAAATGTTGAAAAAAGATGGTTGCTTCCTTTAGGGCTCTTTTGTTTACTCCTCTAAAAATGTCCCTTGAAATATAACTATCTCTGGAGGATAATTATAAGACCTGGGAAATAAGTTAGTATCCTTCACGCTGATAAAAGTCAATGTTAGACCACATTAACTTAAAAAAAAACTATTCACTCTCATGTCCATTAAAGAGTTAAAATAATGCAATATCATATAAGGGTATGATGATGTGCCTTTATCATAAAAAATGAATATTAAACTAATAATAATCAATACATTATTCTTTTAGAAAGTGATACTTTGATATTCAGCAGATCTTTGACCTTAACAGGATAGATTTTATTAGCTCCTTTTTAAATACGTGAAAGCTAAAATACTTTAATGTTAGGAAAGCTGTATTTGTAGGACTCTTCTGAGCATAGCCTTGAGAAGCTGAAGAGAGGCATTTAGTACAGCTCTTCCACAAACCAGCTTAATGACCCTGAGCTGCTTACCTCTTATTTATTTTTCATATGACCAATGGTAGTTTATCTCTGTGATAAAATAATTCAATTTTGTGGCTTTCAACTGTTGTTTTTTGCTTTTTTTTTGTTTGCTGTATACCTAGAAATGAGGCTATGTTCCTTTCCCACACTCTGTGTCTTATAAATAATCTTAGTCTATATTACAATTATCAAATTTAATTGGCTAAAACTACGTGGAACAGCATCACACCATGGGCTAGGAAGAAGCTTAATATTTATTGAATACTTACAGGCATTATAATTTCTGTACCATACATTTTCACTTGAACCTAATAATAATAGCTTTAAAATTCATATAACCATTAGAAATTTTCAAAGTTTAATGTAACTTGCCCAACTACACAAAACTTATGAATGGTGAAATCAGGTTTCAAATCTTGGGAAATAACACACTAATGGTGAAAGCATTTAGCTTTGTTGCTGGAAAGGCCATTGTTAGAAAAATTTTAAATTTACCACCTATGTAGCTTTGGGCAACTGAACTTTTTTTTGAGCATAGAATTCTTCATTTTAGTTGATAGTATCCAATTCATAAAACCATTGTCATTGTGTCATTTTCATTGTTATAATCTCATAAATGAAATAATTTAATACATATAAAGATGCATCATGGTGTCTCGCATGTAAAAATCACTCAGATAATGGGTCTAAGTTTTTATATTTGATCTCTGCTTTACAATCAGTCTTGAGCAAGTCATTAACCCTATTAGTGCTTGGAGACTTTAGCCTTTGACTAGAGATAATCACACTTCATCTTATACAGATGTTCTGTATATAGGTTAAATATATCCTATTCTTTGATATACTTAGTAATTAACTGTATATAGTCAGGAAGTACTGTATGCCATTTGCTACTAGACACTCTTATTGTCAGGGTCTTTTAATGTAGGTATTTTATGGTGAAGAGCTAATTATACTCTTCTCCGTCGGGGTCCCTGGAGTCTAATAAAATCCAGAAAACAGCTTTCCAGTACCATAGCAATGGAAGAGATCAGTGAGATCATCATCTCAGTTCCTGAAAGCATAAAAAAAAATTCTATTTTATATTAGGCCTTACTTGTTTGTCAGCCTAAGTGAAATATATTATTAGAAATAGGATAACAAGTATGGATCCTCATTAAAAATATAACTGTGTATGTGTGTGTTTGCATATGTGGGTTTCTTTTAACTTTATTTTATCTCTGTTTCTTTCTTTAATGATTTGGTTTTCCTGTCACCCTAGTGCTACATGATTTTACCTAAAGTTTTAAGTAGGAGATTGAAAAATAGACAATAACCTGCAGAGCTGGTTGTAACACAGGTTGAGCCAAAGTTTCCTATTTTGTAAAATCAAAAGTAGGCAAGGGAAGATTGGTGGAGAAATAAACATTTAAGCAGCATCTACTAGAGATTGAACCAAGTTCTCAAAAGGACCACTCAAGTGTGATTTTAAATAATTCATGTACATATTCTTTGCCATAATGCTCTCATCTGTAAAATGAGAATTATTTTATGCCCCATCACATTGGATAGTTGTGAGAATTAAATGAGTAAAGTACTTAGAGCAATGCTTGATGCAGAGTAAACATCAATAAAATATTAACAACAAAAAATACCTATAATAATAATATAACCTAACAGCAATTTTTGAGATGGATGTTATTTATCCTTATCTTACAGAAAAAGAAACAGGCTTAGAGACGTTATGAACATTTCCCAAAATCAAACAAGTATGTAATGAAGTAAAAAATCATAACCAGTTTTATGGATTTTGGAGACTATTGTGTTCTTTTTTTTTCAGTTAAATATTTTTTTTAACCTAATATGAAAACATTTAAGGTTTTGAATTTGCTTTGGCCAAATCCCAGAGATTTTAATATATCCAGTTTTTATTATTCACTACATAATTTATGCTGACTTATATGATGACTGCTGACCCAATAAATTATTTTAAATAAAATGAATTTGGTTTAGTTTTAATTTTCTAATCAATTGTGTTTTACAATAATGTTTAATTAGACTCTATATGTTAATTTGCTGGTCTAGAGAATACAAACATCACAAATTCTACATTTTATATTTGGTTGTGATTTTCTTTGCCAATAAATGATCATTATGTTGCAAGTTGTATTACCTATTGATAGTATAGGCATAAATGTGTGTACTTATATACACACACACACACAAATGAATTCAAGAGCAATATATTCTTAAATCTTCAAAATCTTTTTAAAACATTTAATCATTTGGATAGATTAATATTGTGTTAAGATCACCCTCTGCACATATGTTTCCATCAGTTTTTCTCTAAAATTTAACATACACAGGTGAAAGGAACTATGTCAGGAATGACTGAGACATGACCTGAGGACTTCCATGTTTGCTACCCATGCGGAAATTCCACTGAAGATTCTAAAATAAAACTTCTGGATACTTGTTGAGTTGCCAAAAGAAAAGAATAATGCTGAGAATTGGACTCCTTTGGACTAAAGAAACATACCTCTCCCTAATAAAAGGTGAGATGCATTCCATAACCCAATCATGTGTACAGATTAAATTTATCCTCCAATCCAAATTCTTGGTAAACAACTTGGGTTAAGTCAGCATTAAATTCCTCCTTTCTCCTATAAAATTCCTTATTCATTTTCCTCCAGTGGGACACTATTCTGGGTTCCTCTGGCATCTGTGGTCCTCGAGTGAAGTTCTAATAGCCCAAATAAAATGCCTTTTTGCCTCTTTATACTTCATGGTCCTTTCAGTTGACACACAGCATGTGAGTTTCCTTTTTATTTTGAAAGTGTTAATTAAAGCATAAATTTTTGATTGTTTTATGTTTATTATGGAATATAATATTTATTGTTATAGATACACCTTTCTACCACTTAATTATTTTTGTTTTGAACTCTGTTTTGAGACAATAGTATTGTTAGGTTTCTTTATCTTTTTTTGTCTATATATGTTATCTGTTTTTCAACTAATCCTTAAAAAAATCCATTTATATGTGTACATATGCATACACATATGTATATAAATATATTTATGTAGTTTTTTGTTGTTGTTGTTGTTGTTGTTTTTTGCTGTACGCGGGCCTCTCACTGTTGTGGCCTCTCCCATTGCGGAGCACAGGCTCCGGACATGCAGGTTCAGCAGCCATGGCTCACGGGCCCAGCCACTCCGTGGCATGTGGGATCCTTGCAGACCGGGGCACGAACCTGTGTCCCCTGCATCGGCAGGCAGACTCTCAACCACTGCACCACCAGGGAAGCCCTTATGTATTTTTTATTCTTAGACAATATAGATGCACTTCTATTAACAGAGGTATTTCATTATTCTCCTTTAAAATATGTTTCCTTCTTCCTTACCCATCTGCAACTTCTATCAGTACTATAACTTTTATAGCATGAGTTTCTTTTGAAGATAGAATACAGAATACAGAGTCTTTCTTTGAGAAACAATGATATTTATATAGGTTAAAAACTTTCATAATATCTGCTAACTTGAGAAACCTAGAGTTAGGGATAGCCTTAAGTCCACATTTTCAAGGACAAAGTGATCCATGTTGGCCTGAATCAGACCCAAAGCAAATTAGCTGGGCAATGGCAGATCCCTTATTGTCGAGCCTTTTCCCAAAGAATAAATTTCTCTTCTCTAGGAAAGATTAATGTTATCTTCTTCCTCTCTAAAATCTACTTTCAGGATGTGGTGAGATTAGATGAGATAGGTACATTGTGAAGCTTAACAGAGAAGTCCTTCAATTCTTCATAGAAGTAGATGACTACCTGCTTTAACCCACTTGAGTATCTTAGGTTGCAACATTTTAGATGCTGCCTGGCCACCAGTCCTCTGCTGCCTGGCCACAAGTCCATGAAAGTACTGAAAAAGAGCAGGACCCCATGGTCCTTCCCCCCCATGTCCTCCATCTACCTTTCTTCTATGGAAAAACTTTAGCCAAAGAATAAAGTTTAATCAGAGAGGTGAAAAATGAAGAAACAAAGGAAAACAGTCCAACAAGACTAAATAATAATAGTTTAGTCATTAAGCATTGCCAAGGACCTTTAGTTATACCTCAAAGGCTATAGGTAATATTCTGAGCCACATCCTGTGAGCTGTTTTGCAGATACTGAAGCCCCCACCAGGTGGAGGAAGATGACTACATGATGACTAAATTGAAGCCATGACATAAGCTGCTCCACTTCACACAATTCTGAGAACTGGCATCAGAGACCTGGGAACAAACCTGGGCACTAAAGATCAACTGTACTGAAAACAACCAAGATGACGCTGATCAGTCCACTGCATTACTGATTTTGAGATGACTGTCAGAGCTGACCATGTTGTTCTGCTTCCTCCCTCCACTTATACAATCTTGAATCTCCCCTTTAAAAACTCCTGTCTCCTGAGCAGCAATTGGGAATTGGTTCTCAGGCAGGAGTCCACCTTCTCCCCTGGTTGCTGGCCTTTGAAATAAAGCAAACTTTCCTCTTCTACCAATACGTGTCTCTCGAGTATTGGCTTTCAAGCAGCGAGCAGCTGGACCTAGGTTCGGTAGCAGTATTCTGCAAAATTTTAAAGGCTTTTGAAAACAACTTCCTATCAACTTTTGAAATCACTTTCAAAAACTCCTTTATGGTTATTTGTATCGTTTTAGACCACAAAAGGAAGTCACTCTTAGATGCAATTAACAAAGTTATAAATTTGCTAATGCTCAAAGGAGAACAAAGAATCAAAATGATGTTGAAGAGCATCTTCTTAATATGCTAGGCCATAATGAAATACTAAATGAGTCATGTGACCCAAAATGAATTTTTTTTCAATCACATGAAAACCTCTCTTAATATATACATTGATAGTTAATAAATCTATATGCCATTAAAAATAAAAATACAATTTTGGAACATTTTCAGAATATTGGCTTATAAATTTAAAAAATATATGTATTTTTTCCTGTATATGAGGAAAATATTTAGATTAAAAAAATTAATAAAACAGTAATTGTGGGGCTGCCCTTGTGGCACAGTGGTTGAGAGTCCGCCTGCCGATGCAGGGGACACGGATTCGTGCCCTGATCCGGGAAGATCCCACATGCCACAGAGCAGCTGGGCCCGTGAGCCATGGCCGCTAAGCCTGCGTGTCTGAAGCCTGTGCTCCGCAATGGGAGAGTCCACAACAGTGAGAGGCCCGCGTACCGGAAAAAAAAAAAAAAAAAAAAAAAGCAGTAATTGTGAAACATTTATCCATTGAAAAAATCTTGTATTGACCGGTCGCAGGCATTAGGCTAAATAGATGAATCTGACTTCCTAGAATTTTATTTAATTTAAAATATTTGGGTTTAAAATGTATTGAACCTTTTTTCATTTTTTTGTTAAAATATAAGGTTAAATATTCTCATTTCTACAATAGACGATGATATCATGCGACTCTTCTTTTATCAAAACTTTTTGTGTTGATGTGGGGTTCTTGGAATATTGTGTTGATAATAAACTCAGGGAAAAGACTAAGGGATGTATAAGAGACCATACTGAAGTTGTTATCATTAAAATGACAATAGGAGGGTATATGTGAAAATAAAATATCTCAAATCTTGTTTCAAAACCCTTTAGGAAGTAATGAATTTCCAGAAATTTGAAGAAAACATCATTATAGTAGTTCTCTGGTTTTATAATAAAAAAGATCATAGATGTATTGTAGTGAAAAATATGCCATGTAGCCAAACATTTTTGAAAAAGGAAAAAAAAGCTGTTATCAATGGAAAATGCATTTATTTAGAATCTAAACAATACATGGTCTTTGGGAATTTTGAGAAGTACACAAAAACAGAGTTGTGAGAACTATTATCTTTGCCTAGATCTGATTTTCATATTCCCAGGCAGATTTTTTTAAGAACTCAAACTAGCAGCAGACCATTCATGAATATTCCTTTAGAACTAACTAGAAATATTGAGAAGTTGGAAGACTAATTGACTTTAAATTTTCTTGTAGCTTTTCCAACCTAAAATTAGTAGAGCTGACTACCTCAACACAATTTTAAATATGAAAAAAAATGTTGTGAATTTATGATAGGAAATCTAAAGAATTCCCAAATATATCCCGTTTTGTGGCAAAACAACCATACTAGAATTTTCCATTTCTCATTTTATAATTTTTCAACTGTTGAATTTAATAGTTTTATGGAAAATATGGGCTCTTTGAAGACAGATTTGATAAATCACTTACCTAGTGCCAGTTTAAAAAACTGAAGGTCCAGATTTTGTTGCTACTGCAATTGGTTGATGTAAGCTTTCACTCTATATGTTGTTTCAGTCAACTGAGATAATCCATCCTATGCATTAGGAAGGCAAAAAAAAGGAAGTCTATAGAACTGTATGAAGTTGATGACTAAACTGTAAAAATGTCTGTTGTTATTTTAAGCATTAAAAGCTTACCAGAAGGCTTTTTTGTTGTCTCTTGTGGTGGTAAATAAAATGAAACAAAGAGCCCATGGAAATCTACTAAGTTTAGCAACTGTAATTAACTGCTCTCAGATGATTATGTGTAGTAAATGAAGGCCCTTTACTTTTGCTTTGATTTTGTTTCTGATTTCAACAATAAAGGCCAAGTAAAATACAGATGCTCTTTCATGTCTTCAGGACTTCTATTAAAAACCCTCACTTAAACGTGATTTATCCATACCTCTAGAAGTGCCAGCCGTAAGTTCAACAAGCAAGGGCATGCTCCCTGTGTCGGATCAAATGGAAAAGGAAATGCAGCCAAGAAAATTTGGAGCATAGTGTGCATATTAGATAATGCCTGTACCATCTAGAGGCAGGTCTCTATATCACCTTTCTTAGCCACCTAGTAATAGTGGTGACTGTGGTAAAAACACCTGATTCAAAAGAGAAAAAACTTGTTTGAAACTCTTGTCATTTTCCATATGATCAAAATATTTTCTATTACTTGGTTCCTTTTTGTCTCTAGATGATGAAATCATGATATTGACAAAGGGCAAAATTTTTAAAATCTGTGAGTTTTTAGATGTGTACAATAATGGAATTTGAAGTTAAAACCTCTCATTCAACAAAATATGAATATGTAAATATTTTTTATTGTCATCTTCTGTGAACATCCTACACAAATATTTTATTTGAATCCCTTGGGGAAAATCTAGATTAAGATTTTTTCTGTCCTGTGATTCAGGGAAGAAAACAAGAAACAACTTGAATGTCAAGCTGCTACAGAGTTACAGAAAGGCAGAACAACTAGAGGCAATTAGATACTTTTACAGTTTAGTCTGAAAAGCAAGGGAAAAGCATTCCTAGTTTGCCTCTCTACATGCCTTGTAACCAGAAAATGATCCTCAGGTTCTCAGCATGACCCATGTCTGCCCCATTTCTCTCCTTGCAGGAGACTGGGGATTTATAGTCTAGAAAAATTGCAGTGTAGGGATTCAGGCATTAGGATCACTAGATATAGCCAAGGAAAATATGTCATAATGAAAACAAGGGAATTGTGGTAATATTACTGAACAGTAGGGAAAACTAATATTTAGCTTGTCCCTTATTTTCTTTTGCATTTAGAAACAACCAGCTCTAGGACAAAATTGCTCTCTTTTTCTCTTAACAAAAATATTTCGACTTTTTAAATTGTATTTTTGTAGACAAAATATATCTTACATTTTTCAAATATTGAAATACTATTATTTTTAGCAGCTTTCCTAATTATATATGTATTACAATTTTTAACTTTTAAAAACTTTAATCTCTAGTGCAAACAAAGAACTGTTTGTTATATTAGCATTTTTTGGTTGGCAAACTTATGAACAGATCTTAAAACCTCTAAAAATATGTATATTTTCACAGCATAATTTCTTTCTTTAATGTGATAAAAGATGTCCATTTAACAAATCCAAACATCTTTTTTTTTAATTGAAGTATATAGTTGATTTACAATATTGTGTTTGTTTCAGGTGTACAACAAAGTGATTTAGTTATATATACATATGTATTTTTTCAGATTATTTTCCATTGTAGGTTATTATAAGATATTGAATATAGTTCTCTGTGCTATACAGTAAATCCTTGTTGTTTATCTATTTTATGTATAGTAGTTTGTATCTGTTAATCTCATACTGAAACCACACTCCTTCTCAGGTGGGATTCAAAATCAACCACAACTCAGATTGGGACTTGAACCCATGATCACTGAATTAGGAGAGGACTCAAACTCATTGTTTTTTTTTTTTTTTTTTTTTTTTTTTTTGCGGTGTGTGGGCCTCTCACTGTTGTGGCCTCTCCTCTTGTGGAGCAAAGGATTTGGACGCACAGGCTCAGTGGCCATGGCTCATGGGCCCAGCCGCTCTGTGGCATGTGGGATCTTCCCGGACCGGGGCACGAACTCATGTCCCCTGCATCGGCAGGCGGACTCTCAACCACTGTGCCACCAGGGAAGCCCAAACTCATTGGTTTTTAATTGAAACTGCTCATCTGGTGTCAGGACTTGCTGAAGCTCAGGTTCTTTTGTCTCAGCACAGAAAGAATCCAGCGAGAGGCAAAGTGGCAGGCAAAGAGTGAGTTTATTAGCATTCAGGACGCATGTGAGAAATACTAGCCTGCAGGCAAGAAGGCTCTGCCCTTAGGTCCAAGAGGACTTTATTTTTATAAACAAAAGAAAAGTGGGGAGGGGGAGAAGACCACCTCCTTCCTTATTCTTGGGCAGACATCAAGGCTTACATCATTAGCTCCTCCTTTGACCTTATAAGGTTTAACCAAGACTGTCATGGTGATATTTAAGTCATATGCATATTAGCTGAAGGGTGGTAACCTATACTGATATACAGTAATTCATCTCAGGTTTCAGTACAATGTCCACTTTCACCTAGTTTGGTTTTTATTTTTTCCCCCTTTCACCTATATTCCTGTCTTGGCTACATACAGAAATGCTACTCTTCAAGGACTATTAACTCCCTGACTTACCATGTAAGAAGATTCAGACCCCTTACCTACTGTTTATCAGGATTTGTGGTTTGAGT
The DNA here is from genome assembly GCF_949752795.1 of Hyperoodon ampullatus. Classification (NCBI taxonomy): domain Eukaryota; kingdom Metazoa; phylum Chordata; class Mammalia; order Artiodactyla; family Ziphiidae; genus Hyperoodon; species Hyperoodon ampullatus. The sequence goes on from NC_136914.1 coordinate 106,534,551, forward strand.
GTGTCTGGTGCTTGATTGCACCTGGTCTCCCTGCAAGATAATGTAAATTGTTTCTAGGTTACTGGATTCTTTTCTTGAGTGGTCCTTAAATTACAAGTCTCCCAAACCCCCTTAAAATTTGCCTTCTGTCTTTAATCTGTTAGTGTGATTTCTAAACTATTTAATTATCCTACTCTATTCTTATCAATACTCTTAATTTATCCCTCCTCCCCCTCCCTGTCTCCTTTGGTAACCATAAGTTTGTTTTCTATGTCTATGAGTCTATTTCTGTTTTGTATATAGATTCATTTGTACTATCTTTTAGGTTCCACATATAAGTGATGTCATATAATATTTGTCTTCTCTATCTAACTTACTTCACTAAGTATAATGTTCTCTGGGTCCATCCATGTTGCTGCAAATGGCAATATTTCATTCTTCTTTATGGCTGAGTAATATTCCATTGTATACATATCAAATCTTCTTAAGCCAATCATCTGTTGATGGGCACAGATGGATTGGATTGTTGGATTGTTTCCATTTGTTGGTTATTGAAAATAGTGCTGCTATGAACATTGGGTTGCATGTATCTTTTTGAAGTAGAGTTTTTATATTTTCTGTATATATACCCAGGATTTGGATTGCTGGATCATATGGTAGCTCTATTTTTAGTTTTTTAAAAGAGCTTCCATACTATTTTCCATAGTGTCTGCACCAATTTACATTCCCACCAACAGTGTTGGAGCGAACTCATCTGAACATACTAATTACTAGTAGTGAAGTTGCATTTGTAATAAAAAAATTATAAATATATACACACAAGACAACAAAGTCCCCAAAATATATGAAGCAACCCCCTGCAGGGTTCTTCTCCATTTTAGTAAGACTTTTCCAGTTAATTTGATTGAAGTATGCAGCTCACTTAATTCGACCTCATGGGAAAGAGTCAGGAATTAATCAACTTGACTTCACCATCCTTATTCCCTCAGATCTCCGGGCAAATAGAAACCAGAGGCCCCAGAATACTGTTGATGTAATCAATATGCATCAGCCTCCAGGGCACAGAACAGGATGGAAAAAATTGGAGAATGAATCTGGAGGGGTAAACTAAAGATATACAACATGGCAAACTTGTCCCATTTTTCAGAGGGAAAATCCTAACAAAACCTTAATTATTATTTTCCTAAAAAGCATTGTCAATTTGATTGGTGAAAAAATATGTTAAATATTTTTCTGTAGGGATACATTTTGTAACTAAATATTCTCTCTAGGAATAAATCTTATAAGTTTGCATCTCCCTGGGAACATATGTATATGTATAACTGATTCACTTTGTTATAAAGCAGAAACTAACACACCATTGTAAAGCAATTATACTCCAATAAAGATGTTAAAAAAATAAAATAAAATAACTAAATAAATAAATCTTATAAGTTTGCAGAACATGTGTGTGTGTGTATAGAAATCAAGATTAAAATAAATGGAAATACATACTTAATCTAAAGATGAATTATTCATAGCATAAGACTGTGGGTTTTTGAGAGAGAGTATCATATCAGTGGATTTTATCAACACTATCCTGGATTTGATAAGACTGAACCTAAGGGTAAGATTATCTCAAAGCATAGATCTCTAGTTTCTCATCACTATATTTTATTTCAAACCACTAGATTTGGCATAATGTACAATGGATGATTTTTTTTTTTTTTACACTGGAAAGATTGCCACAGAGATGATCATCTCATGGCAAGTTGACTAACATGACCTTAGCCCAGCTAATACCTCCCTTGTTTAATTTGCTCTCTCTTTTTTTAAAAAAAATTGAAGTATAGTTGACTTACAATATTATATTAATTTTAGTTGTACAACATAGTGATTCAATATTTTTATAGATTATACTCCATTAAAAGTTATTACAAAACAATGGCTATATTTCCCAGTACTGTGCAATGTGATATAGAGAACAAACTAGTGGTTACCAGTGGGGATAGGGAAGAAGGGAAGGGCAAGATAGAAGTATGGTTTTAAGAGTTACAAACTAGTATGTATAAAATAGATAAGCAACTAAGGTGTGGATCAATTTGATGTTTTCACTGTGGCCCAAGAGTCACAAATGATTCTTACACTTTGGGCCAAATGTTGGGAGACTCAGAGGCCTTAGTGTGAGGACTGTGTGATAAATTCAGCATTTTCTTAACAAGAAAATAAATAACTGAATTTTAAGGATGGCAGGTGGTTAAGAATGAAACTAGAAAGTGCTTGAACTCTTGATAATGCAATTATTCCTGTAGAATATCAAATAGATAGCAACAATTCTGATTATGAAGGCTATAAAAAGGTAAGAGAAGATTATGGAAGTTGATGTTAACCTTGGCAAATATTCACTGTCCTCCACTTTGCTCGTAAAGGAGTATATACTTTCCTGCCCAATAACTTTGGACTTGGTCATGATATCTTTGACCAATTAAATGTGAGCAGAAGTGAGAACACACCAATGATGCTTTAAGAGACTTTGCATTTTACAATGGATCTCTTGTTCTTTACTGTGTCTAACTTGAGAATGAACATGTACCCCAGGGGGCTGCTTCTTCAGCTTGGGTCCCAAAATGAAAAACATGTATCAGAGTCTCAGCCTGTCTAAAACCTGGAAATGCATGGCAGTATAAAGGTAACAGGAACTAGGACTAGCCCTCTGTTATTGTAGGTAATGAGAGATTTCAGATTGTTTTGTTTCTTTAGTAAAGCTGGCTAACATAATTGTTTCTTACAGACCTTCCCTAAAATAGTTGCTAAGTTGGAGACTGGTTTAAAATTTTTCTATAAGTAGTTGTTCTAAAATATGTACAATAAATCTTTCCCTTTATAGACAACTTTGGTCTTAATATTTAGAGATTTGAACAAAAGTACTATATAATTCAGTTAAAATTAATGTTCAGTGGTTTCAAGAGTTGATATAAATGAGAAAAATGACATTTTCATTGGTATAAGTAAGGAATTTATTTTTTAAACTCTTTTTAATAACAGAGATGTACATATGTACCTTGGTAGACATTCATTCATTCATTCATCTAATATTCATGAATATATACTGTACACAAGTCACCATACACAAGGCTTTGTATTGATCAGTGAATAAAACATAGTCCCTGCTTTCATGGAGTTTAACTGTATTTAGATTGGAGAGAGACAAAATAAATGTTATCTTTGATTATTGATCAAGCTGGAGTCTGATAGGTTTTGTGCATCTTAAAGTCACCATTTCTCTCTTTGTAATTGATTAGCATTGTCTGGAGAGGTACACTTAGTATCTGCAGTATCCAGTTCTACACTGGATTCGTTATATATTATAGTGTAACAAATTACATACACTACAATGTAGTAGCATAAAGCAACAAACATTTATTATCTTACACAGTTTCTAAGGGTTTGGAATATGGGAATGACTTAGCAAGGTAGTTCTGGCTCTGGGTCTCTCACAAGGTTATAGTCAAATTGTTGGTTGGGGTTCCAGTCATCCAATGGCTTGACTAGGATTGGAGAATTCAATTTTAAGTTCTTTGACTTGCATTGCTGTTGACAGGAAGGCTTAGTTCCATTCCAGTTATTGACAAATGACCTAATTTCTTTGTCATGAAGGAATGTCCACAAGGTTGTTGAGTATACTCATGACATGGCAGTTTTCTTTCTTCCTTTGCAAACTGTGTGCTATTTATTTATTTATTTATTTATTTATTTATTGCCTTATTATAGTGGCCAGAGCTTCTACTACCAGGTTTAATAAGAATGATGAGAACAGGCATTCTTGCCTTGTTCCTGATTTTAAGATGAAAAGATTCAGTCTTTTCACAATTGAGTGTGATATTAGCTGTAGGCTTTTTACAGATAGTCTGTATCAAGTTGATATAGTTTTCATCTATTCTCAAATTGCTGAGAGTTTTTATCAGTGAATTCTATCAAATGATTTTCCTACATCAATTCAAATGGTCATATGATAACTCTTCTTTAGCTTATTAATATGGTGATCTATATAGATTGATTTTCAAATGTTGAAAACTCCTTACATATCTAATATGAATTTCAATTGGTCATATGGTGTGTGTTTTTTAATATATATATTGCTAGATTCAGTTCACTAATACTTTTGTTGAGTATTTTTGTGTTTAAGTTCATTATGGATATTGACCTATGGTTTTCTTTTTTGTATATGTTTGTCTGGTTTTAGTATCAGGATAATATTGGTTTTATGAGTTGGAAAGCATTCTTTTCTTTTTTATATCCTAGAAGAGATTGTGTAAAATTGGTCTAACTCTTCTTTAAATGTTTGGTAAAATTCTGCACTGAAGTGAGCTAGGAATGTGTATTTCTTTTTCAAGAGTATTTTAATTAAAATTCAATTTTTAATAGTTACAGGACTATTCAGGTTATATATTTCATCTGATCTGAGTTTTGATAGCTTGTAGTTTTTAAGTAATTGGTTCATCTTTTTCTAAGTTGTCAAATTTATGTGCATAAAATTGTTTATAGTATTTTCTTTTTTTTTTCATTCTTTTTTTTATTAGTTTCTGCTTTATAACAAAGTGAATCAGTCATACATATACATCTGTTCCCACATCCCTTCCCTCATGCATCTCCCTCCCTCCCACCCTCCCCATCCCACCCCTCCAGGCGGTCACAAAGCACCGAGCTGATCTCCCTGTGCTCTGCGGCTGCTTCCCAGTATCTATCTACCTTACGTTTGTAGTATTTTCTTATTGTCTTTTTATTGGCTATGTAATCTATGGTAACATCTCTTCTTTCCATTCCTGATATTGATGATTTACATCTTGTATCCTTTCATCTTTGCCACTCTTGCTAGAGGATTGTCAATTTTATTGACTTTTTTTAAGAACTAGTTTTTAGTTTATTAATTTTCTCTATTGTTTTTTTCTGTATTCAATTTCACTTATTTATTATTTAAATTTTTATCATTTCTTTCCTTCTGCTTCTTTGGGGCTTATTTTATTTTGGTGAAATAATGAAAATACTGTTCCAGAAATCCAGAAGAAACAGAAGTCTAGAGAATTGAACCCTGCTAATCCCATAAGGACTTCTGATTTCCTGAAAGGTGGCTGAGAAGCTGAGCATAGCTTTTGAGAGCCCTGTGGGTTTAAGAAGATAAAAGTTGGATTCTAGGCCCCAGAAAAAGATAGGGGACAGGCCTTGTATAACCACTGTGTTTTTAATTGAATCCTGAAGACCACATAAGTTCAAATTCATATTTCATTTCTTCATATTTCTTTCCCTTGAAAGTGGTAACATTACTAAGGGCTAAAGAGTTACTGGGGTCTAGCAGGAAATAGCATGCCTGGGTGAGGAAAACGTGGCAGTGAATCTAGGGGTCAAGTAGGTGGCAGGCAAGAGCAGAAGTAGCATGATCATGAGATTGGTTACCTATGGGGAAAGAGGGGTGTGATTAAGCAAAAAATAAGTACATTGAAGTTAATGGGAAATAATTTAGAAATTTGGAAAATGAAAAGATTGTATAATATTATTGAAGTTATAGGTGTAGATGTAAACTTGTATTTTTCTTAGTATATATACTTCGATTCAAAGTACATATATATATATATATATATATATATATATATATATGTAGAGAGAGAGAGAGAGAGAGAGAGAGAGAAATATTTATCTATTTATCTATTCATTTACCCCTATGAATCTATATGTCTATCTATCTATAGAGAAAGATATTGAGAAATGAAGAGTGACATAGCTGTGCACTAAGGTGACTCAGAAGCAATGACAGTCTAGAAACAATGAGCACACAAAATGCTCAGTTCTTGATTTCTAAATGGTATCTTCCACTAAATTAACTCAAATTCCTTGGAAAAAGTAGCTTGTTCCAAGGCCGATGCAAGGAAAATACATGTCAGAAAATAAGTTCTCAAAAGATAAGGGAATGTCAAGAAGGCACAGAGCCAGTTTGAAGGGACCCCACTGGCCAGAACTGAGATAATTTGAGTATCAAATAAATTTTGATATGACATATAATAACTTTTGAATTAAATGGGAGTCATGAGTTCATAATGATATGAATAAATAAATGAGGGGAAAGAAAAATTACTTTCTTATAATATAATGCCATGCAATAAATTAAGAATGATAGAAATAGAAACTATTGACAGAATTTGCAATCATTTTAGTGGTGAAAGATTTAGGATAAGTAATCAATGGATGCCAAATGCAAGGGAGTGAATTATAGTCTCAGATTATCTCCCCACAAAATACTAATCAATCACAGAGATAGAAAAGGTGACATATGGTAGAGAAAAAGGGCAGGCGCCAATTTAACCAAATGATCAAGTTTGACGACACCAGTGTGCAACAGGCTGGTATTGCATGCCCTCTGATGTGATGTGCTGAGAGAGCCACAATTTTTCTGTATGTCCTGAGAGTTGAGATGGGCAAGATTGGAAGATATTGTGCACAAATAAAGTCTATATTCTAAAACTGCAAAGGTCACGAAACACAGAAAATACTGAACAGCTGTTGAGACTGAAGGAAATCTGAATTATGACAATAAAATGCAACATTTTATCTCAGATTGGATCCGGGACCAGAAGGAAAAAAACAAAAAGCCTTTGATGAAGCAGTTGGGATGGATGTGATTGTAATATATGGATTGGACAGTAGTACTGTGTCAATATTGATTTCCTGATTTGGATAGTTGTGATTATACAGGAAAGTGCTTTATTTGGGGGAAATAGACACTGGCATATTTAAGGGTGATTATGTCTTTATCTCAGATGGTTCAGAAAAAGAATAATGATAATGAATGAGTCTGAATGTGTGTATAGGTATATTCATTGTGTGTATGTATGTAACAGCTGTTCCCCCAGAGACTGAGATTCTAATTACCACCTCAACCCAAACAAAATCTTAAAAGTTTTCAAGGCTCTTCAATTTTTGTATAATGCATAGCAATGTTACACTAAAAAATAACTTTTATTCTGAAAATCATAATTATGAAATCAGGGGCTGAGAAATTCCTAGCTTTTCCTCCAAAGCGTAAGAAAACATATATCACTTTCTCCCTAGATTTGATCTTTGAGTTTGGAAGTAATGACATTCTATTCTACTAAAGACCCATAGTGAATTTTTTGAGATCTCGTGTGTCTTCTGATTTAGAGAAAGGAAGCATTGACTGTTAAAAGAAACATGCTATAGAACAAAATGATCAAGAGAATAGAGAAGGGCTTCCCTGGTGGCGCAGTGGTTGAGAATCCGCCTGCCGGTGCAGGGGACACGGGTTCGTGCCCCGGTCCGGGAGGATCCCACATGCCGCGGAGCGGCTGGCCCCGTGAGCCATGGCCGCTGGGCCTGCACGTCCGGAGCCTGTGCTCCGCAACGGGAAAGGCCACAACAGTGAGAGGCCCGTGTACAGAAAAAAAAAAAAAGGGTGGGGAATAGAGAAAAATAGGAGACATAGGAGACATAAGCCAAAACAACATTGTTTAAATAAAAAAATAATAATCCTTCTTTTACTTTTGTTTGTATTTTATTTTACTGGCATATATCACATTCTTTAAAACTTTACAGAGCTTAATTTTATTATATTGTGTATAGGACAGAAATAATACTAAAGCATAACTATTTCAAATTAGCTAAAGACGTTCAAGCATAAATAACACTCACTGGGATTATTTATAAACGTCTGGAAATCAGTTCTCTTATGCCCCAAATTTACATTAAACTAAGGTAAATTCCAAATTAAGCCATTTTGCAGAAAGTGAAAGAAAATATCAGGAAGGAAATAACAGATCTATTTATACCCTCATATTTATTTATTCTTTAGTTCTTTCTGTCAAGGTTTTCAAATTCCATGTAAATATATATATATATATATTTATGCATATATGTATATAAATGTATATGTGTATACTAAATGTACTAACAAATGGAAAAAAAGTAACAAGAAAGTTAAAGAATTTGGAATGTTTGGTTATTTTTGATGAGGCTTTAACAAGTTCAATAACTTGTGTGTTCCTACATCATTCTCATAGGTTATAGATTTGTGTAATAATTTGTAATAAAGAAAGAAAAGGAAAAAAATTAAAAGATAACAGCAGGGAAAAAATCTTTCTTGCTTTTTTATACGAAGATCTCAATAATCATGTGAACCTGATCATGATCTTTCACATGACTCATTCTCTACTAGTCAAAAATAAAAGAGGTAAGGAATGATGAGAAGAACACTTTAATCTCAGATGTGTCAAGAAAACCCTTCCTAGATCTCGGTTCGTAACTTCAGTGTAGACCCCTTCATTTGCTGCTCATAGTGCATGTCAAATTTCTCATTTAGGGCTACTGTAAAGTAATTCTTCCAGTCTCCTGCAATCCCTGTAACAAAAGAGAAAAAAAAAAAAAACAGTAAATATTATGTCTTCCAGCCAGAATAATGACATTTTCTAATATTCATCACTTTCATTAACACCTAATCAAATTTTATTCTTGTAATCCTTAATTATAGAAGTAAAATATATACCATAAATACTATATATTTGAGAGCGCAAACAAGGTTTTGTCCTGATTGCTAAAACAAAACAAAACAAAACAATAAAAAACAGCAAATTTATTTCTCTGACCTTCCCCTGTTATGCTATCAATACTTCACTTAATTTTTCTTCTCCAATTTCCTCTGAAATGTTGAGGCTCCTGAGATCCATGTTTTACCTACTCCCAAGATATTAAATATCATCTTCATGCTGATAATATTAAAATCCAGACTTACATCTTCATATCCAAGTGGCTACCTGATATGACCATTTTCATTCCATACGAGCATCTCAAATTCACCCCGTTTAAAAATAAATTCATTTCCTTCCCTACAAAATTGCATTTTTTTGGTGACCTTTTCCATAGCCTGGTTAATAGCAACAGCAGGTATCTTACTGCATAAACTTGGCAGTTATCCTTCAACCACAATATCTAATTCTTTATTTATATTCAGACTTTCTTCATAGCCATTGCCTTCCCTCCATTTCTGCTGCCACCGACAGAGAAGCTCCTCAGCGTTTCCCACTTGTGTGTTACAATAGCCTAGCAGGCTATTCTCTTTTGCTTTTCATCACATCCAACCCTCCCCTGACGGAAGGAAGTCACCTTGTATTTTAAATTAATCAATTGTTCAATAGCCCCGTTAGCTCAAGGAGACCTAAACTTTCCCAATGAAAGGATCCAAAAAGCAGAAGATAGAAAATGTGTATTGAGAATCATGTGGGGTCTGAGGGTATAACAGTACAAAGCACTTTACAAACATGGCCATTATTTTAAGTTTGTTGTTTTATCTTAAAAATATATGAGGGCATTATGGGAAAAGAAACTGAGATAATCTGAGGATTCAATAATTTAAATTTACTCTGCATGTTAACTCTCTTTCATGTGTGCCTTATTTTCACCCAGTGGCAGGTTTATTATTCCAATTGTTTAAAAAATCCCTGACCCTCTCAATGACAATTTGGTTCCAAGAGCAAGATTTTCTCTGTTCTGTTTCTGCTTCATATCAGTAAGACTGGATGTCCCAATACTCTGCATATCCTACATGCCTTTGGATTTATAAACTGACTATATCTCATCAAGACCACCATGCCTCCTCCCAATAGATGTCACCTCATTGTATTTTGATATTTTTGCTAAGCCAAGCTGTATTTCAAGTGTTTTGAAACTTAGTCTTTTTAAAAACAGCTTTATCGAGGTATAATTAAAATACAGAGAACTGTACATATTTAATGTATACAATTTGATAAGTTTGGATATTTGCCATTTAGTCTTGAAAAACTCCTTCCACTTGGTTAAGGAAAAGCTGACTAATTGTTCTAAGCTTGTTTCCTCATCTCAAAATTAGATTATAATAGAATTTTCTCTTAACTCTTGCATTAGAATTTTAAAAAAATAGAATTTACAATTTATAGGATGTATGTCATGCAGCACCAAGGCACAAAGACTTAATAAGTAATAGCTAGTAGAGTGTGGTATTAGTGCTAGTACTGAGGCTGGGGTGGCTGCTGGTCATTCTTAATATAATTTGCTGCATATACCAAGTAATCAACAAGTAATAGTAATTTATTAGTAGTATTACTAGTAGTACTAATATTTTATGCTTCTGAAGAACTGGTTACTCAAATGTGAAACAGCTCTGAAGAAAACAAGCAGGGTCCACAGGCATGAATCGACCTTAATAGATGTTTGCCTATAACTATTTCCACTTATGACTTCCTACAGCAATGGAGGCAAATAACATGACTATCTCACCCTTTCTCATGAAGGGAGATACTTTTTGGTTCATGACTTCATCCGGTAGCATTGTGTAATTTGTAGATGGATTGTTCTTCATCTCCTGGAATGAAGTGTGTTTTATGATCTTGTCCACAAGCTCGTCTGATGCCTTCCTTTCCAGAAATTCTATCAATTTCATCACCTCTTTTCTGATATTCTAAGAAGAAAAAATATTTTGAAGACTCAGTTAATAAAATTGAATACATTACTTTGTGGGAAAAAAAAGGACACAGAAAGAAAACTTTTCTTCCCTCCTCTTCCTCCCACTGATATTGGAATTAGGCTTCTAGTGAGCAAAAACATTTCTTGGGGAAGTGGTATTTTTTAACTTCTCTAAGCATAATTTTCCCCATTCATAAAATGGACATAAAAGAAACTTCAAAGATTTTTAGAACACTAAATGAGATGGTGTTCATAAAATATTTATTTTAGTCCTTTATGCATACTACATGCTCAATAAATACTATCTGTGAATATAATATACACTCTTAAAGACTACAGTCCCCTTTGACAGATCAAGTTTGGGGTTGAAAATATGCAGAAAGCTTTCATTTTTCTTTTAATTTATTGATGTAACTAGTGAGAAACAAAGGAACCAGAAAGATTAAGAAAGGGTGTAAAAAGTCAAATAATCAATATGGAACAATATCAGATTGTTATGAACCATAGCTACAAACATCCCCATCTCTAGTCACTTCTATAGCATACCCTATTATTCAGCTTAATCATTCAATGCAACAATTCTCAAAACCAACTATAATGCTTATTCTGGTGTATAGTTCCCTTTACACAGAATGCTGTTCTCTAATTCTCTGTCCTACAAATTACAGCTTGCCTGTCAAACTTCAGCTTAAGTATCACCTTCTTTGGGATGATTTCCTCGACTATTCCAATTTGAGTTAGATAACTCTAATTTTGCTCTCATAAATCCCTATATAAATCCCTTGTACCATATACGTATTCTCACATGTTTTTTATTTACTTGTTTTCCACAAGAAAAGGTAGTATCTCTACATAACAAGGTTACTGTCTTTTTCTCTTTCTACTTGATATGTTGTAGAAATAAGAGAAAACATTTATTCTTCTTTTCCTCATTCACTCAAATAGAGAAGAAACTTAAACATGGCCATTATTGACCAAAATAGGGAATAAATGGACATGAACAATTTGGAAGGGTGAAATGGTTGGATTAACTAATAAATTTTTTTCGTGTGCCTTTTAAATTTACTGTCTTCAATATTCTAGTTAGAGAACACAAATTTAAGTAATAAAATAAACTACAGATCATGGCTGCTTCTCATTCCAATTTGTTCTGTGTTAAATTCTATAAAGAAGTAATAATTCAGTTTCTAAAATAATACTTATGATTTTATTTTAAATTTGTCCTCATCAAAACGACTCTAGAATGACTGCCACATGAATCTTAGTAATTGTGCAAAGATGTGGACAATACATGGATATCAATTGCTTTCTTGGTACTAATAAAGAATGAGAGAAGATATTTCTTCTTAATAAAAAAATTAAAAAAAACCCTTAATAAAAAGACCCAGTATTTTGTCTTTCATTGTAAAATTATTTGATATGTGCACATATGTGTTTAAAGAATAAAAATCAATGTAGCACCCTTACCTACTACCCAATGTATGCAATAAAACATTCATAATTTGTTGAGTTTTTCCATTTGCAAGTTTCCAACTTCATTCTTTTCATTCTCCATTCCAATTTCCACAAACAACAACAAACTTGTTATCTTGAAATTGACCTAATCAATCTTGTGCTTTACTCTGTAGATTTGAAACTCACGTATGTATCCCTAGACAACATATGGTTTGGTTTTACCCAATTGATGTGCACATATGAAGTGTATTCTTTTTCATTGCAATATAATATTTACTTGTAGAATAATAGTATATTATCATGTATTGATTCCTGAATATATGTATATTTGGGTTGTTTCCAATTTTTATGGTCATGAGGAATGTTGCTATGAAGGTTGTTGTATATATAAACTACTACACACAAGTTAGTGTTTCTCAAGAGCATGTATCTACTGGTGGAATTTCTGAGTTTTAAATTATGTGCATGGTTGCCCTCCCTAGGTAACATGTTGTTTCCATAGTGTTTGTATATTTTTATACTCTTATCAGAAATGTGTTACTTCTCACTAACACACATCCTGACTGGTATTTATTATTGTCACACTTTTTAATTGCTGTCAATCTTGTGGATGTGGAAGGGCATCCTAGTAATTTTTATTTTGAATTACCCTGATTATTAACAAAGCTGGAAAAAATAAAAAACAGATTATGAAGAAATTGTGATGTCCTCACTCTTTTTCATATTGTTGTTCCAGCATTCTCTTTACTCTCTTCTTCTGGAAGTTTGAATTGACACATGTGGGACCTTATTAATCTATCTTATATATTCATTACTTCTTCTAAAGTATTCTGTTTATCTCACTGTGGTACATCCTGTGGACTTTCCTCAGCATCATCTTCTACATTACTAATTCACTATTTAGCCATGTCTTATCTGTTATTTAAACTAACTTTTAATTTTCTAATTTTAATTTTTCAAAATTATTTTAGAAATTCTATTTTGCTGGGGTTTTTTCCAAATCTGCTTTGTCAATTTTAGTAATCTCTTGTTTCTTTGTAAAATTTTTAATTTCTGCTTTTGTTTCTTTAAACATGTTCAGCATAGTTATTTTATGGTCCTTGTCTGATAATTCCTACCTCTATGGATTTGGAGACCAGTTAAGTCTTCTTGCCCATTGTGATTCCTTGTGTGCATATGTATGTGCGTGTTGTTGTTGTTTCGTTTTATGAACTCAAATTCCTTCTTTTATTTTTGGTAATTTTTTGAGACTTGGGTTTATATGTATTCATTTACAGAAGGTTTTTATTTACTAGCTTCAAATCTTTGTTAAAGTATCTGGATTATTTTAATTTTTGGAGCTGGCTGCATCATTTATTTAAAGGCAGAATTTTGTATTTACCATGTTGTCAAATTCTAACATTTTGAGAATTACTAAGTTGCCATATGTTTTGAGTTTCTCACCTCCTTCATGTCTTCATAGAAAAGAAATAGCACTTGCGGATTCTCTCTCTTTTCCCACCAAGATTTTGTGTGTTCATACCAGGAACCATAAGGAACTAAAATTAGAGATAAAAACAATGTGAGGACATAGCATCATCTTTATATAGCTTGAAAGTGAGTCTTCAGACAAAGAAATATAAATAAATGATCATGGAATGAAAACTAGAGATTAGCTGCTCAACTGAAGCAAATTTCTCTGCAGCAAAAGCAGCACAGTATGTTGAATAAACTATATACAGAAACATATTCTCAATTTTCATTAATATGACATGGTTTATGACTCAGGGGAAAAGTGAAGGAAGACTCCATCCATTTGATTCAGAGCTTATGAGAGCATTTTTGAAAATGGTTGTGTGTGTGTGTGTGTGAAATCAGGTTGTTAGTGAAAGGAGTTGAGTAGTGGAATTATCAACATTATTATGATCAGAATTCAGTCCAGGTCTCAAATATACCATTTAAAAACTAGATTTGGGGCTTCCCTGTTGGCGCAGTGGTTGAGAGTCCGCCTGCCGATGCAGGGTACACGGGTTCGTGCCCCGGTCTGGTAAGATCCCACATGCCGCGGAGCGTCTGGGCCCGTGAGCCATGGCCGCTAAGCCTGCGCATCTGGAGCCTGTGCTCCGCGACGAGGAGAGGCCACAACAGTGAGAGGCCCGCATACCGCAAAAAAAAAAAAAAAAAAAAAAAAAAAAAAATAGCTTTGGTAACTGAAGGTAGCAGCTGTATAATTTTTGTTACACTACTCACAGTTTAAATGGTAAGAGGTGTCCTCTTAGGGACCCTTAGTATCATTCTCACTCTAAAAAATTAGAAGATTTTGGAGAAGATGTGGTATGACCAAATACTCTTTCTTCCTTTGTCTTCCCTCATCTTCTCTCACGTATATCTAAGTGTTTTACCCAGTAAAAAGCTGACGTGATAATATAATGATGTGTGAGTCAAAGTACTTTGCTTTGCATTAAATCGTTACATACCTCTTCTGTTCTTTGACTCTACCGACAATTTATTTATTTATTTATTTATTTATTTATTTATTTATTTATTTAGTATAGTTGGCTTACAATATTATAGTGGTTGTACAACATAGTGATTCAATATTTTAATAGATTACACACCATAAAGTTATAATAAAATATTGACTATATTCCCTATGTTGCCCATTACTTCCCTGTGACTTATTTATTTTATAACTAGCAGCTTGTACCTCATAATCCCCTTCATCTATTTTGCCCCTCCCCATCCCCTTCCCCTGTGGTAAACACTAGTTTGTTTTCTGTATATGTGGGTAGGTCTGTTTCTGTTTTGTTACATTTGTTTCTTTACAGAAAAAGTCATATAATGATTTTTATAGTGATCTTATTTGTTCATTTTGCAGAGGTACATTATCTTTCTCTGCCTTATAACAGCTGTTTGATGATCTTGAGGCATGTATTTTATTCATGATGCTTTAGCATAAAATTTTCCAAACGTAGCGACAAGCATATAGCACATATACTACATTTTCATTCAGTCAATATTAAATTTTTTGGATATAAAAATGGTGTTATTATCTTTTTTCCTTACAATTATTACTACAGGATTAGAATGTCCTTCTTTAGTTAATATTAGATTCTCCTGAACCCTTTCTTTCTCAAATTTGATTACTCAGTTGCTTTAGTTGGGAGTTAAATAAAAAGACAAAATTTCCCAGAATTTCTGCTCAAGTAACTCTTGTACTGTTCTGAGAAATCTAGTTGAATTATTCAGACTGTACAGTGGTTAGAATGACTAAGAACTTTGTAGATATTCAGACTTCTTTGTGAATTCTGGCCCCATGTAGTATCTGAAATTTTTCTTAGAAACAAATGAATATTTTCTCTCCTCTGTCTTTTTCCCCCCTTGTTCAATGAAGTTGTAATAACACACTGTGAAGTGCTTCTGTAATAAAAATAGATGAGAGAGAATTGGACACACATACATCTGTATACTTATTTGTAGGCACCAAACTAGAGTATCCAGATTCTGCAATTTGCCATCCACATCTGGAAACTCTATGCTTGTTCTAAAGTTCAAGGTCTTCTAGAATTTCTGTTTTAATTAAGGACTAGGAAGGATAACATACCAGAACAGACAACAAAAAATTTTGCCCAGAGATGCTATTTGTCTTGTATCATTTACCTTGAAAGAATTCAGAAAAAGAAACTCTTCATACCTTCTCCATCCATGAATTTTTCCACAAAATCTTGAAAAGAACCAGGATCTGGATTAGCAGTCACCATTAAAAAGAAATAATAATAAGAAACAACCACATCCTTGGCATTCCGGCAAACATAGATGATCTAAGAAGATGAAATTAGATATTAAATTAGATAATATTTTTCAAATATAGTCTCATCAAGATTTAAAAAGGAAATGTTTTCAACTATAAACATAACATATTTATTGTAGAAAATATATAAAATATATAAAATTATAAAGAAGAAAACTCCTTAAATAATCTGAAGTGACAGAATCTTTTGCATTGTTGTTCAGTGTTAGTTCTCACTTTTCATTTTTGTGCCATATTCATTTTTATTTCACATATTTCATTTGAGTGTCTCAAATTCCATTGATATAAAATGGATGAGGCAGATTATTATCCCCAATTTATAAGTGAAGAAACTAAACTGAAGCTTAGTCAGAATACATGGTTGAGAATAAATGTACCCAATGAGAGTAAAAAGTTTTCTGGCCTTTATATTACACCACTATTCCTTATAGCAATTTTAAAAAAGTCTGTTATTTTCTTGCTCGCAATCTTGAAGAAAAAATCATGTTTATGAGGTTCTTTTTAAGTGCATCTTGCTGTCAGTGAAAAAAATATAATCTTCACTCACGCCTTGTTGAGTTTCCATTTTATATAGCGAGGAAACATCAATAAATGAACAGTCAGGAAGCCTTGGTTTTAGACGCTGGTTCTGGCACTAATGTCTCCCATCTTGTGCAAAGCACCAATCATTTTGGACCTACATTGTCTATCTATTAAACAAATGAGTTACATCAGATCGTTACAGTTTCTTCTAGGTCAGACACTCAGTGCTGCAGGAAAAGACCTGCAAAAGTAAACTCCATCTCTCTGGTCTTCCATTTCCTCCTTTAGGCACCTGAGAAATGCAATTGGGAACGGCTGCTCTTGACTCTCCATTCTTTCCTGGATATGATTAGGCTCATAACTTGTCTTACTCAAGTTAATACATTTTTAAACAATTTTAAAGAGATCTTTTTGTATACTCTAAGAAGTATGGTTTTCATCTTTAAGGTCCCACTATAAAAAGCTCCAAATACTACAGTAAATAAAGTGAACTTTCTTTTCTCATCAAAGCTATCATTAGCCATATTGAATTTTTCCAACCTTACTTAAAACTCTCCCTAGTCCTTTTTGCCTATTAGCTGAATGGAATTCTTTGCCACTATATCCAACAATTTACTTCATAATTTTCATCCCTTTTTTTAATTCATGATGTTCCCTCTGTCTTGAATATTCTCTGCATCTCAAAATTCTATCCATGGATCGATTCAAGATGGAGGAGTACAAACACGTGAGCTTACTCTCTCTTGCAAGAGCACCAGAATCAAAACTAACTGCTGAACAATCATTGACAGGAACACACTGGAACTCACCAAGAAAGATACTCCACCTCAAAAAACAAAGGGGAAGCTGAAATGAGATGGTAAGAGTGGAGAAATCACAATAAAATCATATCCTATAAATGGGGGTTGGGTGACTCACAAACTGGAGAAAAATTATACCACAGAAGTCCACCCACTGGAGTGAAGATCGTGAGCCCACATCAGGCTTCCCTACCTGGGGGTCCAGCAAATGGAGGAGGAATTCCCAGAGAATCAGATTTTGAAGGCTAGTGGGATTTGATTACAAGACTTCAACAGAACTGTGGAAAAATAGACTCCACTCTTGAAGGGCACACACAAAGTAGTGTGCACATCAATACCCAGGGGGAAGGAGCAGTGACCCCACAGGAGACTGAACCAGACCTATCTGCTAGTGTTGGAGGGTCTCCTGCAGAGGCTGGGGTCACCTGTGGCTCACTGTAGGTACAAAGACACTGGCAACAGAAGTTCTGGGAAGTAGTCATTGGCGTGAGCCTTCCTGAAGTACACCATTAGCCCCACCAAAAGACCTGTAGGCTTCAGTCCTGGGTCACCTTAGGCCTAACAACCAACAGGGAGGCAACCCAGCTCCACCCATCAGCAGACAAGTGGATTAAAGTTTTACTGAGCTCTGCTCACCAGAGCAACACCTGGCTCTACCCACCACCAGTCCCTCCCATCAGGAAGCTTGCACAACCCTCTTAGATAGCCTAATCTACCAGAGGGCAGACAGCAGAAGCAAGAAGAACAACAATCCTGAGCCTGCGGAAAGAAAACTACATTCACAGAAAGCCAGACAAAATGAAAATGCAGAGGACTATGTACCAGATTAAAGAACAAGATAAAACCCCAGAAAAACAGCTAAATGAAGTGGATATAGGCAACTTTCCAGAAAAAGAATTCAGAATAATGATAGTGAAGATGATTCAGGACCATGGAAAAAGAATGGAGGCAAATATCGAGAATATGCAAGAAATGTTTAATCAAGACCTAGAAGAATTAAAGAACAAACAAACAGAAAAGAACAATACAATAACTGAAATGAAAAATACACTAGAAGGAATCAACAGCAAAATAACTGAGGCAGAAGAATGGATAAGTGACCCAGAAGACAGAATGGTGGAATTCACTGTTGTGTAGCAGAATAAAGAAAACAGAATGAAAATAAATGAAGACAGGCTAAGAGACCTCTGGGACAACATTAAATGCACCAACGTTCAAATTATAGGGGTCTCGGAAGGAGAAGAGAGAGAAAGGATCCAAGAAAATTCTTGAATAGATTATAGTTGAAAACTTCCCTAGCATGGGAAAAGAAATATCCACCCAAGTCCAGGAAGTGCAGAGAGTCCCAGGCAAGATAAACCCATGGATAAAAATGAAGAGACACATAGTAATCAAATTGACAGAAATTAAAGACAAAGATAAATTATAAAAGCATCAGGGGAAAAATGACAAATAACGTACAAGGGAACTCCCATAAGGTTAACAGCTGATTTCTCAGCAGAAATGCTACAAGCCAGAAGGGAGTGTTATGATATACTTAAAGTGATGAAAGGGAAGAACATACAACCAAGATTACTCTACCCAGCAAGGATCTCATTAAAATTCGATGGAGAAATCAAAAGCTTTACAAACATGCAGAAACTAAGAGAATTCAGCACCATTGAACCAGCTCTACAGCAAATGCTAAAGGAACTTCTCTAAGTGGGAAACACAAGAGAATAAAAGGACCTACAAAACAAACCCAAAGCAATTAAGAAAATGGTAATAGGAACATACATATCAATAATTACCTTAAATATGAATGGATTAAGTGCTCCAACCAAAAGACAGGCTCACTGAATGGATACAAAAACAAGACCCATCTATATGCTTTCTAAAAGAGACCCAATTCAGATCTAGGGACACATACAGACTGAAAGTGAGGGAATGGAAAATGATATTCCATGCAGATGGAAATCAAAAGAGAGCTGGAGTAGCAATACTCATATCAGATCAAAACTGACTTTAAAATAAAGAATGTTACAAGAGACAAGAAAGGACACTACATAATTATCAAGGGATTGATCCAAGAAGAAGATATAACAATTGAAAATATTTATGCACCCAACAAAGGAGCACCTCAATGCAAAAGCCAAATGTAACAGCTAAAAAAGAGGAAATTGACAGTAACACAGTAATAGTGGGGGACTTTAACACCTCACTTTCACCCAAGGACAGATCATCCAGACAGAAAATTAATAAGGAAACACAAGCTTTAAATGACACAATAGACCAGATAGATTAAATTGATATTCATAGGACATTCCATTCAAAAACAGCTGATTACACTTTCTTCTCAAGTGCACATGGAACATTCCCCAGGATAGATAACATCTTGGGTCACAAATCAAGCCACGATAAATTTAAGAAAATTGAAATCACTTCAAGCATCTTTTGCAACAACAATGCAATGAGATTAGAAATCAATTACATGGAAAAAAACATAAACACAAACACGTGGAGGCTAAGTAACACGTTGATAAATAACCAAGAGATCACTGAAGAAATCAAAGAGGAAATGAAAAAAATACCTAGAGACAAATGACAATGAAAACATGACAATCCAAAACATATGGGATGCAGCAAAAGCAGTTGTAAGAAGGAACATTATAGCAATATATTCCTACATCAAGAAACAAGAAAAATCTCAAAAAAAAATGTAACCTTACACCTAAACTAACTAGACAAAGAAAACAAACAAAACCCAAAGTTAGTAGAAGGAAAGAAATCATAAAGATCAAAGCAAAAATAAATGAAATAGAAACAAAGAAAACAATAGCAAAGATCAATAAAACTAAAAGCTGGTTCTTTGAGAAGATAAACAAGATTGATAAAACTTTAGCCAGACTCATCAAAAAAAAAAGAGGGAGAGGACTTAAATCAATAAAATTAGAAATGAAAAAGGAGAAGTTACAATGGACACTGTAGAAATACAAAGCATCATAGGAGACTACTGCAAGGAACTCTATGCCAATAAAATGGACAACCTGGAAGAAATGGACAAATCCTTAGAAAGGTATAACTTTCCAAGACTGAACCAGGAAGAAATAGAAAATATGAACAGAACAGGCACAAGTAATGAAATTGAAAATGTGATTTTAAATCTTCCAACAAACAAAAGTCCAGGACCAGATGGCTTCACAGGTGAGTTCTATCAAAGATTTAGAGAACAGCTAACACCCATCCTTCTCAAAATCTTCCAAAAAATTGCAGAGGAAGGGACATTCCCAAGCTCATTGTGTGAGGCCACCATCACCCTGATACCAAACCAGACAAAGATACTACAAAAAAAGGAAATTACAGACCAATATCACTGATGAATATAGATGCAAAAATTCTCAGCAACATACTAGCAAACTGAATCCAGCAATACATTAAAGGGATCATACATCACAATCAAGTGGGATTTATCCCAGGGAGGCAAAGACACTTCAATATATGCAAATCAATCAATGTGATACACAATATTAACAAACTGAAGAATAAAAACCATATGATCATATCAATAGATGCAGACAAAACTTTTGACAATATTCAACAGCAGTTTATGATAAAAAAAAAAAACTCTCCAAAAAATGGGCATAGAGGGAACCTACCTCAACAAAACAAAGGCCATATATGACAAACACATAGCAAACATCATACTCAATGGTGAAAAACTGAAAGCATTTCCTCTAAGATCAGGAACAAGACAAGGATGTCCACTCTTGCCACCATTATTCAACATAGTTTTGGAAGTCCTAGCCATGGCAATCAGAGAAGGAAAATAAATAAAAGGAATACAAATTGGAATAGAAGAAGTAAAACTGTCACTCTTTGCAAATGACATGATATTATACATTTAGAATCCTAAAGATGCCACCAGAAAACTACTAGAGCTAATTAATTAAATTGGTAAAGTAGCAGGATACAAAATTAATGTACAGGGCTTCCCTACTGGCACAGTGGTTGAGAGTCCACCTGCTGATGCAGGGGACATGGGTTCGTGCCCCAGTCCGGGAAGATCTCACATGCCATGGAGTGGCTAGGCCCATGAGCCATGGCCACTGAGCCTGAACATCCGGAGCCTGTGCTCTGAAACGGGAGAGGCCACAGAAGTGAGAGGCCTGCGTACTGCAAAAAAATAAAATAAAATAAAAGAAAAAAATAAAAATTAATGCACAGAAATCTCTTTCATCCCTACTCACTAACAATGAAAGATCAGAAAGAGAAATCAAGAAAATAATCTCATTCACCATTGCAACAAAAATAATAAAATACCTAGGAATATGCCTACCTAAGGAGGCAAAAGATCTGTGCTCAGAAAACTATAAGACACTGATGAAAGAAATCAAAGATGACACAAGCAGATAGAGAGATATACTATGTTCTTGGATTTGAAGAATCAATATTGTGAAAATAACTATACTACCCAAAGCAATCTACACATTCAGTGCAATTCCTATCAAATTACCAATGGCATTTTTTACAGAACTAGAATAAAAAATCTTAAAATTTGTATGGAGACACAGAGGATCCCATATAGCCAAAGCAATCTTGAGGGAAAAATACAGAGCTGGAGGAATCAGACTCCCTGAGTTCAGACTATACTACAAAGCTACAGTAATCAAGACAATATGGTACTGGCACAAAAACAGAAATATAGATCAGTAGAACAGGATAGAAAGCACAAGATAAACCCATGCACCTATGGTCAACTAATCTATAACAAAGGAGGCAAGGATATACAATGGAGAAAAGACAGTCTCTTCAATAAGTGGTGCTGGGAAAACTGGACAGCTACATGTAAAAGAATGAAATTAGAGCACTCCCTAACACCATACACAAATAAACCAAATAAATAAAACAAAATTCATTAAAGACCTAAATGTAAGACCAGACACTATAAAACTCTTAGAGGAAAACATAGGAAGAACACTCTTTGACATAAATCACAGCAAGATCTTTTTTGACTCATCTCCTAAAGTAATGGAAATAAAAACAAAAATAAACAAATGAGACCTAATGAAACTTAAAAGCTTTTGTGCAGCAAAGGAAACTATAAACAAGACAAAAAGACAATCCTCAGAATGGGAGAAAATATTTACAAATGAATCAATGGACAAAGGATTAATCTCCAAAATATATAAACAGCTCATTCAACTCAATATTAAAAAAACAAAAACCCAATTAAAAAATGGGCAGGGGCTTCCCTGGTGGCGTAGTGGTTGAGAGTCCGCCTGCCGATGCAGAGGACACGGGTTCGTGTCCCTGTCCAGGAAGATCCCACATGCCGCGGAGCGGCTGGGCCCGTGAGCCATGGCTGCTGGGCCTGCGCGTCCGGAGTCTGTGCTCCGCAACGGGAGAGGCCACAACAATGAGAGGCCCACGTACCACCAAAAAAAAAAAAAAAAAAAAAAAAAAAAAAAAAAAAAAAAAATGGGCAGAAGACCTAAATAGACATTTCCCCAAAGGAGACATACAGATGGGCAAATGGCCATGAAAAGCTGCTCAACATCACTAATTATTAGATAAATGTAAATCAAAACTACAGTGAGGTATTACCTCACACTGGTTAGAATGGGCATCATCAGAAAATCTACAAGCAACAATTGCTGGGGAGGTTGTGGAAAAAAGGGAACCCTCTCGCACTGTTGGTGGGAATATAACTTGATACAGCCACTATGGAGAGCAGCATGGAGGTTCCTTAAAATACTAAAAATAGAATTACCATATGACACAGCAATCCCACTCCTGGGCATATACCCAGAGAAAACCATAATTCAAAGAGACACATGCACCCCAATGTTCATTGCAGCACCATTTGCAATAGCCAGGTCATGGAAGCAACCTAAATGCCAATCAACAGATGAATGGATAAAGATGTGGTACAATGAAATATTACTCAGCCATAAAAAAGAACGAAATTGAGTCATTTGTAGAGACATGGATGGACCTAGAGACTGTCATACACAGTGAAGTATGTCAGAAAGAGAAAAGCAAATATCCTATATTAACGCATATATGTGGAATCTTGAAAAATGGTGCAGATGAACCAGTTTGCAAGGCAGAAATAGAGACACAGATGTAGAGAATAAACGTATGGACACCAAGAGGGGTAAGCGGGGCGTGGGTGGTGGTGGGATGAATTGGGAGATTGGGATTTACTTATATACACTAATATGTATAAAATAGATAACTAATAAGAACCTGCTGTATAAATAAATACATTTAATTTAATTTAAAAAATACTATCCATATTTAAACTTTTGCTCCAGGTCCTCCATGAAAGTTTTTATTCTCCAGGATGTGGGGCGGGGGAAGGTGGGAAGTTAAAGCAATTTCTCTTTCTTTAAACTTCCATCAGTTTGTCTTATCTCTTTTTTGGAAGATCCTATTCTCTTCCCTAACTTTTCACTGCACATGCTCTTCCTGCCTTTGAGTTAAATCTAGGTTTTTCCACTCAGTTCTCTCAAGTCAAAGTTTCTAGTTCGCCCACAATTCACTTGGGATCATAATCTTTCTTAAAATTCCTACACTTGAAAAACCTCTGATCCTATAATAATTCATACTTAAACCAGCTGAGCTATTTTTAAGCTTGTGGTCATTCCCTTGCTTTAATTGAAGATTTGAACACCTGCCTTATAGTGTTACTCTCCATACCAAAACTTTTCACTGTATAATTTTAGTGTCTGTATGCATGAACCATCTGATTCTCTAGGTTCATGTGGTCATTGATCATTACCTCTATTTTACTTCAGCTAACAACATTTTTAGCCAAATCTTGAAACTTGTCAGTACCCTAAAGTTTCTGAAGGCTTGTCCTTGAGCACCATATTCTCTTCCAAGACAGTCCTGTTTCTTTATTCTTTCTTTCTTATCAGGAATATACCTCTTCTGCAACAACTCCAAGTTCTCAAGTTTATTAGCCTCAATTGTTTCTTTTATCTATTAGCCTGTTCCCTTTTTTTTTTTACTTTCTTCTTTTTTATCACTTAAAGTTTCTAGTCCAACACTCCAAACACACTTTTACTAACAGTCTCAATCCACTTCTCTTCTTGTCTATCAGTGAATCACCCTGGAAGTACTCAGGATGTGAATCCATCCAATTGTCTCCTACTCTTTGATGATCTCTGAGATGATCAGCAGTTTTGTGAAGACTGAGGCTATTATAAAGGTACAGTACGTATTTTCATGTAAAAGTAAAGGGGGCGAATTCCCTGGTGGCATGGTGGTTAAGAATCCACCTGCCAGTGCAGGGGACATGGTCTGAAGCCTTCGTCCAGGAAGATCCCATATGTCATGGAACAACTAAGCCCAAGTGCCATAGCTACTGAGCCTGCACACCACAATTACTGAGGCTTCACACCACATCTACTGAAACCTGCGAGCGTAGAGACCATGCTCTGCAACAAGAGAAGCCACTGCAATGAGAAGCCCATGCACTGCAACAAAAAGTAGCCCCCGCTCGATGCAACTAGAGAAAGACTGCACACAGAAATGAAGATCGAACACAGCCAAAAATAAATAAATAAATAAATTTATAAAACATATATATTTTTTAATTTTCTAAAAATAAATAAATAAAGGGTAACATCAAGGCTTCATCCCATTCTCCAAAAAAAAAAAAAAAAAAAAAATAGTAACTTGGCCAAATCTCTTGAAAAAATAGTAATGACATGTTTCCCAAAAGATACATAAATAATGTTTATTAAAGAGAGAGCTCTTATGTATGGAATGATTTCAGCAGGATGTATGTGATCTTTCTAAGACTGCCTATGATATAAACAAACAAACAAAAAATGAACATTGGAATCTTCAAAATTTTGCACCATGGATCTCTAGAAAATGTCATATATGCCCTGTTATATCAGAGTACAAAATGGAAATGTTTCATGACTCAGATAGATCCCCTTTTTGTCAATAATGACTACATATAGTGCTTTAATATCTTATATGTTTAGTATGGGTCATAGTGTGTCCTAATAAAGCTAGTAAGGTCTTGAGAAACGGCTTCAGTGTTTTAAGACAATGTTTTCCCTGTACTTTAGGATTCCATGTATTATTCTTTCTAAAAAGCAAAATTGATCATATAAATCAGCAGCTTAATATGGCTGTAACTCCTCATTATCATCAAAGTGGAACCCAGACTTTCTAAATTGGCTTCCATATCTGTTATAAACAAACCCAGCTTATCTCCCTTCACTCATCCAGCCAGTATGGACACTCAGCTTTCCAGCTAAATTGAACTGGTTTCACATCCCACCTTGGGTTGCCTCTGGGATTATATAGACTAATTCCTGTACATCCTTCATATATCAGCTGAGATGTTACTTGCTCCTGGATAACTCCTCTGCCCTCAGTGTCTGGGCTAGAATTCTTCTCTTACTTGACTTATAGTACCTTATGTATTGTTTGTTTATTTGTCACTTTCTCCCTGTGGACCATGTGTCCATGAAGACAAGGACTGCATGCATCTTGTTAATTGTCATATTGCTGGCTCATGATAGGCACTCAATAAATAATTATTATATTATTTTTGTCTGGTTTATCCTTGTCTAGTTCATTTGCATGCCTCACAATGCCAAGCACAATAGTTTGCAAAAAGAGTATATTGAATGCAATTACTAATAACAGCAAATACAAAAGTAGCTACCATATATTATTTATAACATGCTAGGTACTATGTTAAGCACTTTACAAGAATTATTTTAGTTAATCCTTATAACAACTCTATGTGGAATGCAATTATTATCCCTCTTTTATAGATGAGGAAACTGAAGCTTAGAGAGTTTACCTGTTTTTCTCAGAATCACCTCTGGAGTTAGAACTGAAATCTAGACTCTCTGACTGTACTGACTATGATCCACATTTTAAAAATGTCTATAGATTCAATGAAGGAATAAATAAACAAGTGTGTATAAGACACAGTTAGGATGTTACATAACATTACCATTGTAAAATTCTTTGAGTTTAGTGAAGTTCTAAGAGCACTTGACTCTGGTTACCTTACAGTTCTTTTCCCAAAATGAGGCTGGAAGAAGCTCAGGTGGTAGATGAGACTTCACTATTCTAGGAGATGCCATCTGTTTTAATTGTTTTACTCCTAATTTTTTAAAGAAACAAAAGTTAGACAACTTCAAAAATTATAAATATTTATATGGATTTTCATAGATTTAAAAGAATAAAAGTAACTATATATTCTATATTGTTTTCATAATAATAATACATATTCACTATGACAGAAGTTTAGGTAGAGAAAATTATAGAGAAAAAATACATCAAATAAAATTTCACCTTTGAAAAAAATCATTATTAACGTTTTGATAAGCATCCTTCCATACAAGGATGTCTATATGCCCAGACTCACAGCCATACAAATACCACACACACAGATGAAATTTTTAATATCTTCTGATTGAATTTTTCTTTTCTTTTAAGATTTTTTTTCATGTAGGCCATTTTTTAAGTCTTTATTTAATTTGTTATAATATTGCTTCTGTTTTATGTTTTGGTTTTTTGGCCGTGAAGCATGTGGGATCTTAGCTCCCTGACCAGGGATCAAACCCACACCCTCTGCATTGGAAGGTGAAGTCTTAACCACTGGACAAGGAAGTCCCCTAATTACATTGTTCTCGATATAGTATAGCAACACTTCAATGTCAAGAAACATATGACATCATAATATGTTTAATGATTTCATATCACTTTTAACTCTTATTTTGTTGATTAACATATATATTGTTTCTAATTTTTCATAATATTAAAAGAATCTGTGATAAAAATATTTTTGCATATATCCTTGAAAAATTTATGGATATTTTCCTGGCATTTAAAGTACTGTTGCATACATCCCATAAAGAGATAAATGCTCACATATTACTAGGCTCTGCTGAAAGCATGTCAGAGCTATCCTTATTCACTCTATTCAAGGTATATGCTATACCATAAACTCTGTCAAGATTTAAAATTAAATTTACATTCTTTCCTATGTAGAAGACATAATACTAATTGCCACTTTTGCTTATAGTCTCTTTCCTTGCACCATTTACACTCACACTTAAAATATGTGTATATAGCTTTTAAAATTAACTTAAGCATTACCATTCATCACCTTTTCGGTTCTGCATTCCAGGTAAGGAATTCGATTAAAAATGGCATCTTCTTTGCACTTTTCCACATCACCCTCTGTATAAATCATGTATACAATTTCACTAACCCATGTTGTGCCTGAAAAAATTAAACAAATTTGAGTCTCTCGCTGGTGATGCATAGCTGATGATGAAGGGAGTGATAGATTTATAGTTGGATAAAGTAGGAAGTTACCAATGCAATAGTATTTGAAAGATCCCAGAATAACCACAGGACTCAAGAAATATTTCCTCTAAAATTTAATCTTATAGGATCTTAACATAGCATCAATAAATAAAGAAGAACATTGTAATAAGATACACCTGTGGTAGAAATCTGAATTTGTCGAAGATGAATTGTGACATTGTACAAGGCTGATAACAGTCTTGGAGCTAAAATTTTGCATCTAAAAAGTAAGCATGCTGGGCTTCCCTGGTGGCACAGTGGGGCATGGGTTCGTTCCCTGGTCCGGGAAGATCCCACATGCCGCGGAGCGGCTAGGCCCGTGAGCCATGGACGCTGAGCCTGCACATCCAGAGCCAGTGCTCCGCAACCGGAGAGGCCACAACAGTGAGAGGCCCGCGTACCGCAAAAAATAAAAATAAAATAAAAAAATAAAAAGTAAGCATGCTTTCATCCACAAATTTTCTGGATAGCTTCTATGCCTCAAGTTGAGTCCTAGTACAGAGTATATAGAAAAGAATACATCTGGTCCTTGTCCTGTGATATTCATAGGCCCTCTGAAAAGTCAGAAAGAATGCTCAATAATTACAACACTTCTTTTTTCTTAAGATGTTGTAATACAGATGGTCACAGGGATTCAAAGGGCTGTAAAGGAGGAACTTTGTGTGATTCTGCTGCTGCCGTGATGTTTCCACAAGAAATGTCTTCAAGATACCATGACAATTGAGCTTAGCTTTAACAAATTATTGGCATAAATTCACAAGTTTTGTAAGGTAGGTAAGTGGTCTACCAGACAGAAGATCTGTTTTTTTTTTTTTTTTTTTTTTAATCAAAGTCCAGATACTTACAGATAGTAAAGTGGCAAGGAAACAAATTGGATATAGATTATAGAGACTAAATCAGGGGCTATCTGAAGGGATGGGTGGAGCTGAGCTTACAGCAACAGCCAGACACTGAGCCTAAAAAGCCTTGTAGTTCATACTAGAGTTCAAGTTGTTTTCTAAATGTTTTTCAAAGGCATTAGCATACATTAAGCAAGAAAGCAAGATTATCATGGTTATATTTTGGAAGAATTCCTCTAGAGCCAAAGTAAATAAAACAATGGAGTGAGGGGTCAATAAAAAAGGTGACAAGAGACCTGTAAGAGACTGACTGTGAGGCATATCTAAGATACTAAATGGGCAAAACACATTGACTGATTGAATATGGGAGATGCAGAAGTAAGAGAAATTGACTCTGGAATAGCTCTCAGGTGTCCTCTTCATGTGACTGGTTTTGTGCTGGCATAGATCTAGACAAGGAAGAGAAATGCAGGAGCTCTCTACAGTCAGAGTAGTCAAAGACATATTTAGTGTTTGACATACTTAAGTACTAATTGGAACAGTTAGAGAAGATAGAGATAGAGAAGATAGAGAAGAGAAGATAGAGATTGAGAAGAAGTCTGCATTGGACCTTTCTAATTTCTAAAGGTCTAAGATTTTAAGACTCCAGAGTTATGACTAGCAAGCAAATTTCAGGAAAATAGACGTTGCTTGCAAATAGAGTTTCAGAGATGGACTTTATAAAGAGGAGCTTGTTAGCTGAAAAAGTGTTAAGTTTTAAAAAATCTAAAATTGCTTATACTTTGTCTATACAACAATGACAATAATGACATAAGGTAAACAGAGTGGGTAGTTTTAAATTATAGTTATGGTTCCTTATTCATCCATCTGTATTATGTGATTTTCTAAAGTGGCCAACAATGCCCATTTGTCAATGTGCTGCTCAAATTATAGGTACAGATTGTGGTCTTAGAATAGAGCTATCATATGCCACTTTTTCTATGTCTATACCAAAACTGCTATATCTGTCCTTATTTAATATAGAGAATGAGTGTGGGAGGGGTGAATGACTCAATATTTACCAGTCAAGGTGGGTTTGTCAATTCTAGGTGAAAAGGGAACAACTTTGAAATAACAAAGAGACTTACCAGATTTGGGATAGGTGACAATGACAAGGTCATCTGGCCTTGCCTCAAATGCCTCCACATCATGCCAATATTTGATAAATTCTTTATACAGTAGAATTCCATGGATTCTGCCAAAGTAATCTAAGTAGGCAGGTTTGGAAGAATTCATCACAGAGTGGTACACTGAAAGAAAAAAATGTATGCTTTCTACTTTGTATGTACTTTAAAATGTTTTAACATTAATAATAGCCCTGTGCGTTGAGTTTCTCTTGGGTGTCTAGCATTTCTTAGCTGTTGAGCATATGGGGTAAAGGCATATTAAAGAAGGATATAACATAACCTTGGTGTTTTAAGAGTTTCCTACTAATAAGTCTAACATAAGAAAGAATAAGCACAAAACACAATAAAGCAAGATGTTTCAAATCTATGTACAAAATATGTGATACATTCAACAGAGCCTTCGATTTCTCTGCCAAAATTGATGGGGCATGTAAAAAACTAAGAGATTGAGAAATACAACAATACTTTGGCAAAGAATCACTTTGATTAATTCTATATACATTAAATAACAATAAAGATTGATGGTCACATTTGATAGCTATTGCCAGATATCAAAGTCAGAGCTTCCTTAGTTCCTGAATATGTTTCATTTAAACATATTCAATCAAATGCTTGTTGAGTGAATTAAAAAGAAGATGAAATTAATGACACTGTAATGGATATGTCTAAGACACAGATTCTTGAGGGTAGAGAAGATTCCTGTGTGACCCCTAGCATTACTTATACTTTTCTCTCTCACTTGATCAGTAAAGAAGTCGACACTCCCATTGAGTGACTTGTGTGACAATTATAAGGTTAAATAACATGTTTATCATTGACAGTTCCTCTCCTGATCCCATGTTAAATCATTTCATGTTCAGAGTTAGTCTTAAAATTTTTAATTAAGCACACTTTCCTTTATTGGCTTTCAACTTCTTTCACTACATTTTTACTCCCCAAACTTACCCTGTTCTGAGTTTGTGATATAGCATCTCAACAAATGTTGTCCTTCTCTGATATTAACATTACAGCTAATACCCACCCTTGCCCAAAAAACTGCCAGATAAGTTGTTATACCCCTATACATTTGTGACTGCTGTGGCTTTTACTGTCTTATTCAGAAAGTTCATACCATAACAGGAGCCTCTTGGAGGCAGTAGTTCTTTTAGTCACCTAATGTGTTTCCTTTAATACAGAGCATCCCAAACTATGAGAAGTACACTCTAAAGAGGAAGTGAAATTAGCAGATACTGTAACAAATGCATTAAGCCAAAGGAAGAAATAACTGATGGTAAAATTTTAGAAAGATGTGACCTACAAATCAAACCAAGTATTTAGACCACTGAAAGCTCCTTCTGGTAGTGTTTCCCCTACTACATTTCAGGCTAAACAGTAGAGATGAAAACTTTCAGATGTTACCTCCCATCTCTCCCTCACTATCACCAGGCACTCAAACCCATTGATTCCATCTCCATTATTTTCTGCTCTTTTCTATCTTCATGGTCACTGCCCTAGTTAGGAAGCTCAACAACTACTGACTGAATATGAAAATAGCCTTCCAGCTGGCCTCACTGTAAGAAGTGCCTATTTTCTTTCTACGACCACCCTAGGAAAGAAAGGATATTATTTATTAGACACATTTTGCCAGACCTGAAAAGTTTTATTTTAAAACCTTATGCATATGTCATAAGGTTCTCTGAAAAAGCAGACATCATTATAGATTAGGTTAAGTTTGTCCTGCAGGAGACTCTTTGAGGATTGAACCATATCCGTCTTACACAAGGAAGGATAAATTTGTACACATTCATGCATTCATGTAAACATGCACATATAAATATCCTTATTTTTGACACGTTGAAAACATTAAATGATATAGAGAAAATGAAAGTGTTCTCTTTATTCTACACATAAGAAATGACGATTCTTAATAATGCTGTTTTTATGTTTCTAAATATTTAAGTATATATAAAATCTATACACTTATGAATGTAGTTTAATTTGTATTCTATTTTACATTCATTTGTAATCTATTTTTACACTGAACTGTATGATGTAAACATATTTTAGTGCTGGTACATAAATTCTGTTTTTATTCTTATAAATAACACATAGCAATCCATAGTATGATGTAACATAGACGATACAACTCTTTATTGTTGGGAATCCCTGTTTTTCCAATATAAATAGTACTGCAACAAATTTCTTCGAGCATATGTCTTTTCACACTTATCTTTGCAGTGATGATGGAATTGCCAAAGTAAAAGGTATACACACTTAAGAAATTGGCAATTGTCTTTAACAAATAACTAAAAGAGTGTGCACATTTGCGCGGTATATAAAATTGCCTATTTTCTCACTGCATCATCAGTATTGGAAATTTATTTGTTGTAATCTTTCATAATTTAATATATATTATTTAAATAGATATTTTATAATTTTTCATGTTTTCATATTTCATAAGTTTATTGGTTCTTTTAATCATTTTGATCAATTTTGTCCATCAGGAGTGTTGTTTTGTCCTAACTGATGTATAGCTAGTAATTTATTATTTATTTATAAACTGAAGATATCTGTAGTTTTCCCATAATGTATTTCCAGTTGTCTTTAACTTTCTTAATGGTTTGCATAGAAGTCTATTGTTCATATAATCACTAGAAAAAACTGTGTGAGGAAGGCATCCCTTGCCCTGTCTGTTGATTTGTTTATTCTTGTGAACAACTTTCTTGATGTTCTGCCAAGTTTATAAGAATTGGCTTATAGTCAATCAGGAGTAGCTGATTTATTATCAAACAGTTGACTGACTTCTGGCTGACCCTTCATGGTCAGTTTGAATTTCAGAGTTAAACTAGGTGGCATATAATAAAATCTCTTGCTTTGTTTACCTAACTTCTTTTAGTAAATTATCTCACATCACAATGTATAGATTCACCTCTAGCTGCTTTTTTCTTTCTCAGAAGACCTATTTCAGTTAGAAATTGCCAATGTCATTTCCTACCTGAGTATGTAGGTTACTGTTGTCTAGAAACACCAACAAAAATTATTAAAACTGTGATTCATAAATTCAGTTGAAGGAAGAAATATTTCTTCTTTCTCTTTTATTTCTTCTTTCCTTCCTCTTTTTCTTTCTGTGTTTCTCCATCCTCCCCTCCTCCACTCCCAATCTGCCTTTCATTCAGCAAGTACTCTCTGTCTGAGTTCCTCTGTTGTTACCAAGCACAGTGATAAGTGCTGAATACCAGGGTGAGTGTAGATGCAAAGAGCTCACTTCAGCCTCACCTTCTTCGACTTACTTGGATTTGAGCAAAGTGGCTGAAAGTAGAGAATATCCTCTTGTACATCATTCTATCCAGAACCTCAACACTGTGTCACAAAATAGATGCTAAAAAAATCCTCATTAAATTCAATTATTTAATTGTTAGATCAAATCTTTTCAGGCTCTCTAGGTTCCACTGAAGTCTCCTAGATAAAATAAGTACTATCCTGACAATGGTCTACCTGTCAACAACTTACCAAGGACTTGGATTTCTGCTCTTGTGTATCTAATATCTCTCACTTAAAAGTGATAGTAATATTTTCAAGGCCTCTGGTGGTAATAGACTGCTTCTGACATATTTCACAGAAGTAAACACCTGACTAGAATTCAGTCTCCCCTCTAACTTTTCTACTCTGTTGCTTTGTTTTCTTATCAGTAAAATAGAGAACATATCCAACATACAGGACTTACAAGGCAATTAGGATACTGTAGTTTTATGTTAAAACTCTTTAAACAGCAAAGCATTATATAAATACAAGATATTATTTTTAATGATAAATAAGTGATTTAATAAAACTTTACATGTTGTATATTATTAAGTGACTAAAGTATTGTTAAAAACTTCATTATCTCTATATTTCCTTCTTAAAACAGTTTTGTAATAAATAATTTGCATTCTGTATTTGCTATATCTAAAATCTAAATATTAATGTCAGCAATAATGAGATAAAACCTGTCCAGATGGTCCTGTGAAAGAAACTTGGTGATCCAATCCAGTTTTCTTCAAATCTCCACTCAGGTTTCAAGCTGCAAAAAAAGATGAGAACTACTGTGCATTTGGAATGTTTCTGGTGAGCTTTTATTCTGAATGCCAGAGCAGGAGGCGGAGATTAATCTGCAGGGCTAGGCTTTCTGGAGTTTGTGTTGCAATGGAGTAATGCAAATATGGAATCATACCTGCAGATGCAGTGAGCCACACAAAGTCATGTTTATTCATACAGAGATGTAGAAATTCTCCTGTTATTTTTCATCCTTGGTTCATGATCAAATTTCTAAATCTGCCAATAGCCATCTGTGGGTTAAGGAGAAGGAGGGAGAGGAAGTGAAGGCAAAGAAGAGGGAGAAAAATGTAAACATGATGCAACAGAGTATAAGAGAGCTTGGAAGACAGCGTCCCTTACTCATTCACTGATGAATAATCAAATGGGCAGGCTTGACCTTTGAGAGAATAAACTTACTAGGGGAGTAAGAAACAGAGAAGAAACAGGAGGGCATTGAGGACCCTGGATGGGGAGACCTAGATCAGTTTAGAGAGACCTGTCAAAGAAGGCATTGTAGTACTTGCTTGTGTCCTAAGTCACTTGGAAAACACCTTCTATTTAAAAATCTTTGCCTTTAACTCTTAAACATCCCTGAAAATCAAAAACAGGTGACAGCTAAGGAAAGAATATAAACAGCACTCACCTTTGGATTATTATTGTCATTTATTTTATTTTATTTTTTTTGCGGTACACGGGCCTCTCACTGTTGTGGCCTCTCCCGCTGCGGAGCACAGGCTCCGGACGCGCAGACCCAGCGGCCATGGCTCACGGGCCCAGACGCTCCGCGGCATGTGGGATCTTCCTGGACCGGGGCACAAACCTGTGTCCCCTGCATCGGCAGGCGGACTCTCAACCACTGCGCCACCAGTGAAGCCCCTGGATTATTATTTTTAAAACCTCACTTCTCTCTGCTCCTAATCACATGTTCAATGATATAGTGTGAAATTTCCAGGTAACGTTAGCCATTGGCACCACTGGCACCATCAGAATTTAGATAAGAGAATGAAAAAAATGGACTTGGAGTGCATTATGCTGAGTAAAGTAAGTCAGACAGAAAGACAAATCCTGTATGACATCATTTATATGTGGACTCTAAAGAAATACAACAAACTAGTGAATATAACAACAACAACAACAAAAAAAAAGCAGACACAGATATACAGAACAAACTAGCTGTTACCAGTGGGGAGAGGGAAGGAGGGAAGGGAAAGATAAGCATAGAAGATTAAGAGTTGCAAATTGTTAGGTATAAAATAAGCTACAAGGATATATTGTACAACACCAGGAATATTGCCAATATTTTATGATAACTATAAATGGAGTATAACCCTTAAAAATTGTGACTCACTATATTGTACACCTGTACTTATATAATATTTACCTCAACTATACTTCAATTCAAAAAAAATCCAAGGGTTTTGGAATGCATGACTCCTTCACATTTTTTTTCTTTTCATGTCTCTGCACCTACTCTGTCTTCAGCTGAGAATATTCTCCTTTGCTCCCACCTTATACCCTCATCAATACCTTCAACCCAGTTAGTTCAAAGCCTGATTAGTTCTCCTTTGTCTCTTGACTCTAATTTGATTGGACTTTCTTTGAAAGGCATTTCCTGACTCTTGCAAGACTGAATATCCCTCCAAGTGACCTTTGAAACCTTGCACCGCATCCTATTTAGCAATTACCTCATTGTGCCGTAATTAAAATTTACATGTCCAACTCCCTTATTAGTCTGTGTATACATTTAAAACAGAGTGCTATTCTGTAATTAGCTCACTTCTGGCATTTAGCAGGCTGGGCATTGAATACATATTAACTGAATGAAAGTGGCTCATGTGTTCAAGAAAAAAAAAAGAGTTAAGAGAACTGTGGTTGTTAATTGTAAAAGGCGTTAATATCCAGCCCTACAACATAAATACAGTACCATGTGTAAAATAGATAGCTAGTGGAAACCTGCTGTATAGCACAAGTAACTCAGCTCGGGGTTCTGTGACAACCTAGATGTGTGGGATGGGGGGGTGGAGGTGAGAGGGAGGTCCAAGAGGGAGGGGATATAGGTATACATACAGCTGATTCACTTCATTGTATAGCAGAAAGTAACACAACATTGTAAAGCAATTTTACTCCAATAAAAAAAAGCAAAAAAACAAAAACAAACAAACAAAAAATAAAACCCAAAGAAACCCAAACAAAAAAATAAAATAAAATGAACAGTTAGGTGGTTTTTGAAAAATGGTAATTTTTCATGATAGAAAATCAAAGTAGAGCAGGCTTAACCAGGGATTTATTTTTAGATTGTATATTATTTGGTCTTATGTAGTTGGTTATTTTATTTTTTATATTTATTTGAGTTGAATAAAATGTGTTAAGACATTTAATTGTTAAATATACAAATTTAATATGGACTGTAATATTTAACACTATTGTGTAGCTTAACTTAATTTTTAAATTATCATTATTTAATGATAAAGATCTGTGATGTTTCCTTCATTGTTTACCAAGATATCCTTTGATCTAAAAAGTCAGGGTATGAGCAAAGGCTAATATGAACAAATGTAACCTTCTCTCTTGTCTTTCAAGCCATCTCTCTTGTCTTTCACTCTCTTGTCTTTTCCTTCTGTATGACACACTTATTTCTTTTAGATCTAATTTGAGGGTCCTAACATTTGTTTTATAAATGACAAGATTTCGATATTTATAGTGAAAAAATGTGGCAGTGTGACGGAATGGTTTTTATTGTTATTAGTAGTAGTAGACTTTATTTTTCAGAACAGTTTTGGGTTTACAAAAATGATCAGGTAGGGGCTTCCCTGGTGGCACAGTGGTTGAGAGTCTGCCTGCCGATTCAGGGGACATGGGTTCGTGCCCCGGTCCGGGAAGATCCCACATGCCGCAGAGCGTCTGTGCCCGTGAGTCATGGCCGCTGAGCCTGCACGTCTGGAGCCTGTGCTCCGCAACAGGAGAGGCCACAACAGTGAGAGGCCCGCGTACCACAAAAAAAAAAAAAAGAAAAAAGATTTTCTTTTAGTAAGATAAACAAAGATGTTGAGTTTTGTAAATCATTTAAAAATGTCTGGCGTTCCAAGTATCAGGCATTTCAAAGAAGCTATCTGCTCTAATGAACACTACTGAAAAGTTAGTGGTTATGTCTTTCTTTCCTGATAAGACTCTCAGGGGACTTTTCACAAGTGGGAGAAGACTGTAGTCACTTTACATTTTTAGTCTCACAGAATATCAAAAAATGAAGCCACATAGATGCATTAAAGTGTTGTCAGACTCCTGGATTTTCTCTGACATACAAAGAGCATGTAAATAGTCAATCACATCCTCACAACAAGAAAAAAAAAACTGAACTGGAAATCAACAATGCTTCTTAGATCCATCAGAGAAATGAGGTCGCAGGGCAAACTGCAGCCCCCAAAACTGGAGAGACAGGAGAATACATAGAATGAGAGCCAAAGAGAGTGAAAGCCAGTGGAGCCAGTAACTGGTAGGAACTGACGAAATGCTGGAGGCTCAGTGTGGATTAGTTTAAGAGTTAAAAACTCCTGAGGGCCCAGTCAGAGATAAGCCCCAGGCTTTTTTTTTTTTTTTTTTTTAGCCCCAGGCTTTTGTAAGTTTTACTTCCAGGAGTCTCACCAGGTTATTATGTTGAAGAACAAATGGAGAAAAATCCCCTGGTTCAGACAGTGAGAGGGGAAAAATAACCATCTAAAAAAAAAAAAAAAAGCAACCTAAAGGGAAAAAATCAGAATGCAAATATCAAAAGTACTTGAAATTAGAAGGCTTTGAAAAGTGTCTATAGTCATTAGTATCTTAATATAAACAGATGAAAGTAAAAATTCTAGTCATAGAGATACGGATGATAAATTGAACTTTGGGTCATTTATTTAGATGTTTGATATTGGGTAAATCCAGCCACATATTAAAGGAGCTCTTATCCTTCGTCCTGCCTTCTTAATATTACAGTTACACAGATTTTCCAAGAGGAACATTATTTCATCAATATTATGATTATTTTCTACGCAAAGCTCACAATGTCTTCATGATTAATGTGTACAGAGACAATGTCAATGTATTTGATTTGTGTCTGTGCTTATTTTTAGAATACATTTAGGCTCAGTTCAAATATGAGAAGTCTCTTCAAACTTGAGGGTCATGGAAAAAAACATAGATTCATCTACTTAATAAAGTCTTCCTGAATGTTAGAGGATATTTTGAAACCTAAATATGCTTATAAATAAAAGTTCCATCTATGAAAAAGAATTGGAGATAAACAAAAAGAAAAAGTGTAGCTAAATATCCTGTCTAGTATTTGTACTGTTGAAAGATAATTGTCTTATTTTCTTCACCCTTCAAAATTCATTGAAAAATTTAAATATTTAAGGAAGTGTTTCCTAGAGTTCTTCTTTTCAGAATTTCAATCGCTATTTTTGCTCTGTGTCTTTCAAATAAACTTTATAACCCACATGTTTTGCCGAAGGAAAAAACAAAAATAAATAAATAAATAAACCTAGAGTGTCCTCCACAATAAGGGCCCACTTGTTAAAGAAAAAGATCTTACCATAATCTTATCTCATGCATCGGAAGGGAAATACTCAACTACAGCCCCCTCTGGGCTTCCTGTCTCATAAAGGGGAGGAAAAACAGAGGAGACCAAAGCAAGGACACTAGAGGAAATTCAAGTATGTGACACTATAGCAAACATTAACTACAGCCTAACTCTTAGTAAGATAATATCCAAAATTCTTACGATACCAAATGCTGGTGAGGATGTGGAGCAGTAGGAACTCTGATTCACTGCTGGTGGGAGTGCAAAATGGTAGAGCAACAGTGACAGTTTCTTACAAAGTTAAACATAGTCTTAACCGTTCAATCTCACAATACCACTTCTACATATTTACTCAAATGAGGTGCAAACTTATTTCTACACAAAAACCTGCACATAAATCTTAATAGCAGTTTTATAGATACTCGTGAAAATTGGAAGCAGCCAAGGAGTCCCTCGAGAGGTGAATGGATAAACAAATTTTGGTACCTTCAGACAATAGGATATCATTCAGCAATTAAAATAAGTCAGCTATCAAAGCACCAAAATACGTGGAGGAACTTTGAATGCACATCGTT
Organism: Hyperoodon ampullatus; assembly: GCF_949752795.1. Taxonomy (NCBI): domain Eukaryota; kingdom Metazoa; phylum Chordata; class Mammalia; order Artiodactyla; family Ziphiidae; genus Hyperoodon; species Hyperoodon ampullatus. Next base: position 106,573,096 of record NC_136914.1, read on the forward strand.
AAGTCAAAGAAGCTGATCTAAAAAGGCTACACATGCTGTTTGACTTCAACTATATTTCATTCTGGAAAACACAAAACTACAGATACAGCAAAAGAATCAGTGATTGTCAGTTCACAGGAGGGGAATCAGGATGAATAGATATTCTTGTGTGTCGGGGGTGGGGGGTGGTGTTGAAACTATTCTATATGACACCATAATGGTGGATGCTTGACATTAAGCATTTGTCGACACCCACAGAAATGTACAATACAAAAAATTGAACCTTAATGTAAACTATGGACTTCATTTAATACTAATGTTTCAACAACGGTTCTTCAATTATAACGGATATACCACATGGATGCAAGATGTTAATAAATAGGAGAAAGCAAACAGGGGATAAGAGATATATCAGACCTCTCTATACTATCTGCTCTTTTTTTTTTTTTTTTTTTTTTTTTTTTTTGCGGTATGCGGGCCTCTCACTGTTGTGGCCTCTCCCATTGCGGAGCACAGTCTCTGTATGCGCAGGCTCAGCAGCCATGGCTCACGGGCCCAGCCGCTCGGCGGCATGTGGGATCTTCCCGGACCGGGGCACGAACCCCAGTCCCCTGCATCGGCAGGCGGACTCTCAACCACTGCGCCACCAGGGAAGCCCATTTTTTGAACTCCGGTTTTTTCAACATCAAATTTCATACTTTATTTTTCAGTCCTGTCAGATATATACCTGCTATCCACTTGATAGTTATCTTTAAAGCTCAAACAATAGTTGTTGGCCTCTAAATTGTACTGTGAATTCCAAATTAGCCTTATCCAATTATTTTAACAATGTTGTACATTTGAAAGTAATAAACTACATATAAAATAGACTATAATTCATAGTATTTTGCTACATGGGTCATGACATTATTAGTGTAATATTGCTGTACTTTAAATACGGCACTGGTAATTTTGTAAATACTTTTAAAATCCTTACATTATAGTCCTATTTTTCATGGATTTCTTTATTTTGGAGGGATTTTTTACCTTAAGTTCAAGCAAGAATCAGCTTCCAGGAAGATTATGAAATCATATGTTCCTCTTACTGTTTTGATTCCATTCCCCTGATGGCTCTAATTCTCAAACATGATATCAATATGCAGGTTCAAGTTTCCTCATTTTACCATTCCTGAACATTCTACTCCTAATTCTTGGAAAATTAAAAATTATTTTGAAAAAAATATTAATACTATACTTCTTTTATGGTAAGTCAGCCATGTTATTGGTCTAATGTTAGCCTGTATCTAATAATTGGGCTCTTTCTTTATTCATGTGTCTGCAGCAGCAACAATGACAATAAGAGGACATAGTAAAATTTACAGAATTTATATGCCAATCAGTTTGTGTACAGTTATCTGTTATCTTCACATTTATCCAATGGAAGTATGTCCTAAAACTATGTCCTGAGATATGCAGGTGGGAGGACACACCTGTGATATTGGAAACCAACTACACAAAGATGCATCATGGTGAAGAGAGAGTGAGTGAAACCTGGGCTAATCTTAAACACTTTCCAGAAGTCATGGTCTTCATCTTTTAAATGATTCAGATTTGAATGAGATTTCTTGATAAAAAGAAAAAAAAACACGTTATCACAGAACAGATAGGCACAAAGTGCTAGGACAATGGAATGCAGGGAACATGGGGTAGTAGGTAATAGAAAGGTGGGTATTAAGAGTCAGGAATTGGAGAACAGGGTCAGAAAGAGCTGAGCAGATGGTAGAGGTCTTGTTATAAACCTGGAGCTCAGGAGCAGGACTAATTCCCAGAGAGACAGAAGAAAAAACAAGTCTGAATCCTATATGAGAGGAACTTAAGGTACCCAGATAAAGATTCAGATGTGGAAGAAAAGTGAGAAACCTGGGATATAATGCAGGTTTTATCATAAGACAGAATTCCTCACCTGATTTGTAAAACTGCTAAAATTATCTCAAATTTCATGAAGGCTTATTTCATCCCAGGAACTATGCTGAGTACTTTTCATAGATTTTCTCTTTTTCTCCTCACATCAGTTAGTGCTTTTATCCTCATTTTAAGACAAAAGAAAAGAAGTTCAGTTAGGTTAGGTAAGTAGCAAAAATTTACAGCCACTAAGTGGCTGACTTGGGATTTGAACCCAAGTCAACTGATTCAAAAGCTCATTCAAAGAACCCTGTGGCAAAGGACTGTAGCAGTTAAGTACACCTCACTTCCCTACACCACCTCTAGCTTCATCTTCTCACTTCATCCTCATTCTTAACAGGATTGCCTTCAGGGCATGAGATGCCACAGCTGTGGAAACCAGAAAGATTTTGGGGGAGTGAGAAGAGACGGTTTTTTAGATATCCCCCAATTGCTTAGTCAAGTCCAGTAATTCTCTAATCTTTAATCAGCATATTGAATTCCTACTTTATTTTCATCTTTCTTTTTTTTTCACTAGCTCCCAATAGTTCTGTCTCTGATGAGATTGCCTAGCTACAGTTGAGCCAATTCTGAAAGGGATAATCATTCTAACCTACCTAAGTACTTCTGCCTCTGTGCATAGAGACTCAGGTATAATTTCCATATTCCTTTTGCTCACAGGAATCTCATAGTCAGCTACACCAGGGAACTGGTGAACTGGGGCAATTCCTGAAGATCTGAAGCCACAGAAATAGCTTGCACATATGCTGGTCCACTGCAACTGTGGGTTTCTGCTCTGATCTCCACTCTGTAGTCGGTCTACTTTCTACTATTTTGGCCATCTTCTAAGAAAGAATTCCATCTTGGATCTTGATCCATTCCTCTACTTCCTCAGTTTTGGAGGTAACTGAGTAACTGTTACAGTGTATATTCTTGAATGGTTATGAACAGGGAGAAAGGAAGAAAAATGGTGGCGGATTTATAATTTGTAAGAATGAGTTCCCTCTTTGATTGTTATGGGTTGAATTATGTCCCCTCAAAATATATGTTAAAATGTTAACCCCAGGTACCTCAGAATATTAGTTAAGATCTTACTGTAGTAGGGAGGAGCCTTAATCCAATATAATGATGTCCTTATAGACGACAGTGTAAAGATATAAGGGAAAAACTCCATGTGAAGATGGAGGTAGAGATTGGAGTTATGCATCTACAATCCAAGGAACACCAAGGACTGACAGATACCATCAAACCTAGGAAGAAGAAAGGAAGGATTCTACCTACAGTCTCAAAGGAAATATGGCTCTGCTGACATCTTGATTTTGGACTTCTAACCTCCAGAACTATGAGAAAATAAATTTCTGTTGTTTTAAGCCTCCTAATTTGTGGTACTGTGGCAGCCTTAGGAAACAAATGCACAGCCGTTGTTACCTGAAGGTGAAGTATAGTGCTCTACTACAATAATCTTACAGTTGACCATGTAACTTGCTTTGTCCAATAGAATGTGAAAGGACATGACATAGGCCATATCTGAGCAAAAGCTTGGAATGTCTTTGTGTGTTTTGGCTGTCATTCTTGTATCCTCCACCAAGAGAACATAATGTACCAGATAATACCTCCTGAAGGGAGAAGACAAATGAAGCTCAGCAGAGCCCAACTACACCATAACTGAGTTGTAACCTTCAAGTGGCATGAGCAAGAAATTAATCTTTCTCATTATAAGTCACTGATGTTTTGCAGTTGTCTGTTCTTTCAATAAATGCCAAATGAGCAAATCCTAGAAAATAAAGCTGTATCTTTCTAAATGAACCAGTCTGATTAAACAAATATTGGTCAAATTAATTCATGGCATGATATATATGATACTATATATGATACTGATTAATATAAGGGAGTTACACTGCATTTTAGAAAAAATATTACAGGGCACAGTTATCTAGTATTATGGGCCTTTGCACAGATTTAAGGAAAAATATATGGTTTTTTAATACAGTAAATGTGTCTTGTTTTATCTAGGACATAAGGCATATGTAATTAGAAGTGAAGAGCTATAAAAGGCTTTTAAAATTAGGCTTGGTATTATGAAGAGAATTGGACAATACCTAGAGCTAAGAACATGGGAATATCTGACCTTGGATAAGGATAAGGTCAGATTACTGTTTCAAAAGAACATTTACTCTGACCATGAAATGGAGAATGTCCCTTATAGATTGTAATATTGTAGTTTCAAAAGACAAACAAATCTGGACTTAGTAGAAAGAAACTTTATTTAAAAGAATTAAACTATTTCAAGATGACATGGGATTCGGGGGATTGGGGTAGAGGAAGAACCACTGCAATAGGGAGAACATTCTGACTGATAGATCAGCAAGCATCTTAAGAGTCAGGCAAGATATACATTATGTCATCTCACTTATGTGTGGAATCTAAAAAGTCAAACTTGTAGAAGCAGAGAGTAGAAAGGTGGTTACCAGGGAGCTGGTGAGTGGGAGAATGGGGAGATGTTGGTTAAAGGGTACAAACTTCCAGCTATAAGATGAATAAGTTCTGGGGATCTAATGTACAGCATACTGACTATAGTTAATAATACTCTATTGTATACTTGAAATTTGCTGAGAGTACATCTTCAGTGTTCTCACTACATAGACAAAGTTAACTGTAAGAAATGATAGACATTTTATTTAACTTGATCATGGTAATCATTTCACAATGCATGCTTATATCAAATCATCACATTGCACAAATTAAATGTACACAATTTTTATTTGTCAGTTATACCTTAGGAAATCTAGGGGTGGGAGAGCTAAGCAGAAGGTTTTTTCTTTCATACGGAGAAGTCAACAAGGCTAGAAAGAACCATGAGTGGAGAAGTGGGATGAAGGGTTGTATGATGGAATAGACGATCAGAGAATGTCTCACCCTGAGGCCAGCCTATTCTCAGATGGGCTGTTAAAAAGGGGTTGTTACTACTCAGCCATGTAAAAGGATGAAATATTGCCATTTGCAACAACATAGATAGATCTTAAGGATATTATGATAAGTGAAATAAGTCAGACAGAGAAAGACATATACTGTATGATTTCATTCATATGTGGAATCTAAAAAACAAACTAACAAAAACATAAAATAAATGAACAAGCCAAACCAAACGAAAATGAGCACAGATACAGAGGACAGAGTAATGGTTACCAAAGGGGAATGGGTGGGGGAAGAGGGGAAAATAGGTAAAGAGGCCAACTGTATGGTAATAGATGGAAACTAAATTTTTGGTGGTGAGCATGGTGTAGTCTATACAGAAGTAGAAATATAATGTTGTACACATGAAACTTATATAATGTTCTAAACCAATGTTACCTCAATAAAAAAATAAATTTTATAAAATGGAGTTGTTTATTGATTCAGGCAGATGGTAGGACAAAGTTCAGGCTCCTGGGGGAAGGAAAGAATCATAACCAAAGTTTAGTCAACAAACATTTTGTTCAGTTAATCATTTACAAGGCAAGAATGGAAACGTGGAGGGTAACTGTGTCTGTGTTACCGGTAAACAAGGGGGCATCAGTGACTCTTACCAAAGTCATATAGGACAGGGTGTTTCTTTGCAATAATCCCTTTTCCAGAGGACAACAGGTAAAGTTCAATATTGTCAGCATAATTGTAAATTCACTGAGATGAGAAAACATGTAATTTTTTCCCTTGAAGTTCATGGTGCCCTCCATAGAATACCAAACAAGATAGTGAATGAAAATAGACCTGATAGTGAGGCTAACTGGTCTCCTTGTGATGAACTGAGCAATACAAGGGAATTATTTTAACTACTATTTCTTAATATAAAAGAGAATAACATCTTATCTTACTATAAGGAACGGAGCAAATATGAAAATCTTTGGAAACGCTTTGTAAATTGCAAAACATCAGACATAAGTTTAATATGTGTAAAATGAATATTGGCTGAACAAATAAGTGAATGCAGAGGTGCAAGGGGACAGAAAAAGCCCAGTGTTCTCTCTGCTAGTTTGTTGGAACAAACTGCTTCCTCCGCCCTAGCTTGCCTCCACATCTTGCTTAAGTAGAAAAGAGTAAATTAGGTTTAGCTTGCCAGAGATAGCAACTTTGAATTCTATGCTGTCCAGTACATATCAAAAGCCAGATTATGAAAAGCAATATTTATAGAGAGCTGTTTGAGGGAGTGAATTTTTTTTTTTTTTTCGGTACGTGGGCCTCTCACTGTTGTGGCCTCTCCCTTTGCGGAGCACAGGCTCCGGACGCACAGGCTCAGCGGCCATGGCTCATGGGCCCAGCCGCTCCGCGGCATGTGGGATCTTCCCGGACCGGGGCACGAACCCATGTCCCCTGCATCGGCAGGCAGACTCTCAAACACTGTGCCACCAGGGAAGCCCAAGGGAGTGAATTCTATCTGTTTCTCTGGATATTTTAAAATGTCACTTTTGGATTAAGGCAGGCCGTCAAAGATCTATGTACTTACACTCGCTTATTTTGTCTTCTCATAGAATAATTCATTGAGCCAAGACTCAAAACAGGAGTTTGATGGAGTGGCTTAGAGCTCCAACTCTAGACTTGGTGGAGACCTGAATTTAAATACCAGTTCTGTCACCTAATTGTTGTGACCTTGAACAATTGATTGATGCTTCTTGAGGTTTATCTATAAATTATGTTCATATAGTAACTTCCTTATAGGGTTTCTGGAAGATCATATGAAATTATATATTCAAAAAGATGATCACCATTTCTGGAAATAATAAACCTTTTGGGGTATGTTTCCAGCTAAAAATGACGTTCTGAACTCTACAGCTTTAGACCCTCAAAATTCAATTTTGTAAAAGTGACCCTTTTGGTCACAGATGATCAAGAAGGAATTAGATATTCCCCCAGGTAGAGCTAATAAGATTATGCCAGGGAATCTAAACCTAGAGGTTCTATAGGATTTGGGGTTGGGCTCTTAAACAATTCAGTTATGACACCAAAGCAGCAAAGTCCTGTTTGCATTGCAAATTGAAGAGTAGATAGAGCCATACAGGGAGAGAAGAAAAAAGAAGATGTGAGAAAAAGATAAATCTTTGGGAGCTTTTCTCTTTGGTCTCAAGTATCTTTCTGAATGCTGCACCCCTGGCCTTAGGATCCAAGATTACGCTCATGGGAAAACTGTGTGTCTAGTTTCAGAAGCTGTATATTTCTATAACAAACTTCTTCAATTATTCTATTTTTACTTTTTAAAGATTTTTTATTTATTTACTTATTTTATTTATTTTTGGTTGCATTGGGTCTTAGTTGTGGCACACGGGTTCTTCCTTGCAGAGTATGGGCTTCTCTCCAGTTGTGGGGTGCAGGCTCCAGGGTGCGTGGGATCTGTAGTTGTGGCACACAGGTTCCAGAGTGCATGGGCTCTGTAGTTTGCAGTGCTGAGGCTCTCTAGTTGAAGCACGTGAGCTCAGTAGTTGTGGCACGTGGGCTTAGTTGCCCCATGGCATGTGGGATTTCAGTTCCCTGACCAGGGATCAAACCCACATCCCCTGCATTGAAAGGCAGATTCTTTACAAGTGGACCACCAGGGAAGTCCCCTTTTTTTTATTTTTAGAAAGGAAAATTGAAAATTGGATCAGAATAAGATTAAATGAAAAGGAGAGATTATATATATGATCCATGCTTCCATGTAAGGAGTGTATTTTATTGATGAAACCAGCATCCTATACTGCTTAGTATTTAATTAATTTAAATGGAAATCAAGACATACTCAATTATTACTAAATTTAAATATTCTCTCAGTAGTTTTTTCTCATCCAGCATAAACTCATCAACATAAATTGAACCCTTATTTGAAAAAACCTCTAAATGCAAAAGTCAATTTATAATTGTTGGGGAAGGAAAAAAACTTTATTCTTCTAGGTTCTTCTGACTGGACTAACACTTAAATTGACATGAAACATTAACAGAAGAAAAACCAAATTTAAGTGCATATGCATAGAGCTTCCATAAGACTATGAGGCCCAAGGACAAGTTAGGCAATCGAGGCTTATATGCCTTCTGAGAGAAGAAGGGGTTAGGGGTTTGAGGCTTCAGAGAGGAGGAAGTCAATTCATATGGAGATGGAAAAACAAATTTTTGGTAAACAAATGTTTGCTATGCCATAGAGACAGTGTGACACAGAGTGGACTTTGATCTCCAGACCCTGCTGAGTTTCCCTACCACAGTAGCCCACATTCTCTGCAGATATCTCTGGTGAGAGGGCTCTTCCTGGAAAGGGCCCCTTATCTAAATTCTTTTAGGCAGTTAAGGGGGAGGAAAAAAGAAAGACTTCCTGAGCCTTTTGATTCTTAAAAACTATCAGCTCAAACTAAATGTCAAGCCAAAGAGATACATTTTGGGGTGGCAAGTTTTGTTTTACCACCTAATCACTCAAAAAACTGGATTGTAGCTAAGCAAGAATAATTCCACTCAAGAGGATTTGACTAAAGTGAGTTTCATGAGGTTATTTCCAAAAATGCAGGCAAGATTAAGGGACCTAAACTGATAAGGAATAATGAGGCACCCAGAGACTGGCTTCAGTAGAAAGCAATCACCACTCTTGGCCTGAAGGGGCTAGGGAAAAGGATATTGCGAGAACACACTGAGAGCTGGAGAAGAGGCCACCTCACAGGAGTTGACTTTTCTATATGACTTTCCTTAGAATCAGCATATCTAATTAAAATATAAAACAAACCCTGTATTTTTATCACTTTTGTTTTGTTAACTAACTTAGGAAGAATTCTTAACTGTATGAATTTGTGTCTATGTAAAATCACAGAATCTTTCAATTACTCAAGTCTTAGTTTGCATCCTTCTGTAAGTTTCATGATTTTTTTCATTTAAGTCTTACATGAATCCATCTTTATGGGGAAGGGTGTTTCATCTTTGTTACTTTTATTGTTGTTCTTGTTATTACTGCTGCTTTTGTAAATAGTTTTCTTCATTATCTCCTATATCAGGTGATTCCCTTATTAATTGCAAGCTCTTGGAGTTGCATTTCAGAATGAGCTTTTCACCACTTTGATGGTGGTTACTAAGTGGTCACTAGCTAGTACTCTTCCTGCCCTTCTTCTTTTCACTTCTTCACTATCAGATTTGGCCAATCTCAACTCAAGGGAACAAGTTGACACCAAATGCCTTAAGTGTTTTCCCCACATTTACATTTTAATTTAAAAAGACATATATAGCCATTGTACCAAGAAAAAAACAAACTATAAAACCAAAAATATTGTAATAGATGAAATGAATATTAAGTATCAATTACACTTCCTAGAAATAATTACATTAATTTTCCTTTTTTGTGGTATATGTATATATTTGTTTATTTTAGAGTAGCCTCAAATATATTGTAGAAAAAGAAGGTATATGAATAAATAAAATCCTTTCACACTTTAGATATTCAAGGTTCTTGTTTAAATCTCACTATCTGGGAAATGTTTGAGCAAAATTGATGCAATGTCAATGCAAAAAGAATATTTCACTTATTACTTGTAGAAATATGAGCTCTTTGAGGGCAAAAACTATATCTTTTAATTATTTGAGTTGTTTATTTATAAAGTGCATTTCTATATAAAGAAGTAGAGTAACTTACTGTAGAAGACTTTATACCAGCTGATCAACCTCAGAATTTTCTGAGGTTTTAGACAATGCTTGTGTTAAAGAAAACATTATTCATGACACTTCTTAGAGATTGAAGGTAGATTTTATTCAGGACTGCTGCAATTTGTATAGGGATTATTGCAATGGAATTGTGCAGTAGGGGAGAGCTATTTGGCTGAGCTTTGAATACAGCAAGGACATGTGGAAATTTATAGTCAAGGAGCAAATAAGAGGGGGCATGGTGGAAATAAATGGAAAATTAGTAAGAGGGAAAGGTGTTATTCTTGCTAAACTGACCTAATAAGATTCTTGCTGAAGGTAGGCCAGGATGATCAGATATTACCTGGGGGATAGTAGAGGATAAAGGAATTTGGGCAGATATTGAGGGTGATCAGATATTAATCATGGGGGATTCTGGCTAAATGGACTTAGCAGAATTCTGCCAAAACTAGACTCTCCAAGTATTAAGATAATCCCAAGATCAGGCCTAGTTGAGCAGAGGGCTCTGAGAAGCTCGACTAAAGTTTTGTCCTGGAAAGAATCCTTGTGCTAGTAGTAATAAAGGGTCATGCTGCTCTCTACTGGCACATATCAATATCTGCTGCTAGACTGACTGAAGCATTAGTTCATTTTTAGATTTCTGGCTTGGAGCATAGTGAATATCAAAGATAATCAGAAAGTTTAAAGATAATCAATTCTACTAATTTTCTGCTGTTTTATTAAGTTTTGTAAGAGTAAATAAATTTTTGTATCATTTTTTGAAGCAATTCAAATAGTGATTTAAAAATTTATTCAAGAAACAATGTTTTAGCATCAACTAAGTGTCAGGTATTATGTTAGTCACTGAACACACATAGTTCAATCATAGGTAAATCTTACCTTCAAGGAACTCACACTATGTTAACTATCAGAAAGTGTCATTAAATATAACAGTAACCTACAAAAGAAGTACAGAGAGAAAGAGTATATGCCTTCACTCTCCCATCCATAATCAATTTCAGAAAACACATTTTTTTCTAGTGTCATTCCCTCAAGTTCTTGAACCAAACCTGATAGATCCTGGTAGGAAAGAAGGATTTAAAATTATTTTTCTTATTTTAAGATCATTCTTCAGAAAAGTTCTTTATTCATGGTGTTATTACAACCTTTTCTGTTAATTTCAAAAGTGTGCTAATCCACATGAAACCATTTCTTCCATAGTCCCTTAGTGGGACTGGAATTCTATGCTGAACTTCAGACAAACTGGAAGAGATCCTGACACAGACCCCAATTCTATCTCCTTTAGGATCAGATGCTTTCCTTGGTCACTCTAGTTAGTAGAAAAAATTCCTATTTCAAAAAAGGAAAATACCTAAAACCCCAGTACAAACCTTCCCCCTCTTGCTCATTGATTTGTAAATATTACCCTTTTCGCCCATAGTTATGAATACTGCCCACAATTACACTCCAGTTCGTCCCGCTCCACTGGACCTTGTGCTTTAATTTATGATACCCCTCCAAGGGGATGAGCCCTACACATGGGTCAGGTCCTTTAATTCAGGGGTTATTCATCTTCTCCTCCCAGCCTTTTGGGCCATCAGAATAGAAGTTAACATACCCTGAATGGTAAGGAATTGTTTCATACAAGAGGTAATATTTGAACTAGGTTTTAAAGGATGAGTCAAATTTCTCTTAAGAACAAAACGGAAGAGAAGAAATAACATTCTAATTAGAAAGAAGAGCAGGTGTAAGACATCTAATCATTTAGTACTTAAAAATAATGATGTGTATATATTGATATGAAATTATCTCTAAGACATTCTTGAGTGACAAAAACTGGGAGAAAAACAATTCATAAAGTGTCATCTTTTTAAAGTAAAATGAACAATTATATATTTCTTAATATATGTATACATATCTGATTGTATATATATATATATATATATATATATATACAGGCAAAATGCTTGCAAACTGATTTGGAAGAATCTCTGAAAAAGAATATGAAATTGGGTGGTACAAAAGAGTGACTTTGCTTTCTCTAATCATTTGAATTCATAAAATGTGATGGTGTAGGATTGTGTGTATTACTGTATTACTTGGGAAATTAAAAACTTGTTGAGAAGAAAGAATAGGAATGCTCAGTAGAAGAAAAAGAGCATAGATAAAAAAGGTGACAGGATGGCAGGACTGCAGAGAAAATATTTTTTAATTTTTTATAGTTAAGTCTTTCTGAACAAAGAAATCTGGGACCTAGGTTAAGAAACAAGCCTTGGCAGTTAAAAGATGATTGAGATTTACTCTCTGGGAGGTATGCGTTTACATTTGGCATCCAGGAAACTTTCCTGGGCTTGCAGAACTGGAGGTATTTGACACATTCCAACCCCCGTGGAGATATTCATTTACATTCCAAAGGATAAGAACCTTGAAACACTCTCCTTCATTTTCCAATTATAATTTGTTTAAATTAGGGAAATTAAGCTTTCCTTCCTCTCTCTGGACCAGAGGAAGGCAACATGTATATAAACTCGGACTTATATTTTTCAGGTTCCACTCTTGTAATGCAAAAATAACGTTCGTACTTGCAGGCATGTCCATCTGGCTATCACATTACTTCAGAGAAAGAATTAGGGTAAAAAGGAATTAATAAATTATATTAATAATTTATAAATTATATTAATTAATTTATTAAATTAATAAAGTTATGATGGTGAGTAATAATACCTCTGATCTCTGCTCCAGAAATTTTATGTTTACTTTCAGATAATATGATCAAATATAGGTATTAAAAACTTACCATAGCACTGATATTCAATTTCATTGAGCATCATACTTTTGTGGCAGGGTTGAAGGTATCTGTCTTTCTGGTGTTTTCTTTTTAAATCCCATCATTTTCAGAACAGAGATTGAAAGACATTATTTTTCCTTTTTTTGTTTCACACGTATCTATTGAGGGCCTAATAGGCACCAAAGTACAACAGTGGATAACAGCAGATATAATTCCCCACAATCTGTTGAGATGAAGCAGGCAATAGACAAAATAAATGAGACATGTAGAATTCCAAATAGTGATTAGCATTAATTTTTAATAAGTAAAGCAAGATGATACGGTAAGGAGTAGTTTATTTTAAATATGGTGATCAAGAAATTCATTTCTGAGTAGGTAGCATTTGAACAGAGATCTGAATAAGAAAAGCGAGTGAGCCATAAAGATATTTTAGGGAAGAGCATTCTAGAAAAAAGGGCACAGCAGGTGCAAATGTGCCAAGTATGTTTGGGGAATAGTAAGGCTGTTAGTATGGAAGGAGGAGAAAAATGGATAAGTAGGAGGAGAAGAGGTTAACAGCAGTGGAGAGCCAGATTACAGAGGGGTTTGCAGTCTACTGTAACATCTCTGGTTGTTCTGGAAGAACTCACCACAGAGATCTGAGCAGAGGACTGAGAGATCTGATTTCTATTTTAAAAGATTTACCCTGGTGACTGCACTGAAAATAAATGTGAGGTTGGAGGTGCAGGCAAGAGTAGAGCAGAGAGAATAGTTGGGGTTTCAACTAAAAAATATGCACACACAACAGTGTGAGAGCTGTGAGTTCAGTTTTATTTGGGGCTATTTGGGGCTTACTGGGGACTATAGCCTGGGAGACAGCCTCTCAGATAGCTGTGAGGAAGTTCTCTGAAGAGGTAGTGTGGAGGTCAGTATATATACATGACTTTCATGAAGAGGGTACGTGAAACCAAGTCCACATCTCTGTAGAAGGTTGCTGGTAGTCACAGGGAGCAGATGTCTCCATTAATGATTTTAGTACCTCTCTAGGTATGAGAAGATGCAAGATTTTGGGTTCAAGAATTTCTCCTGAAGATACCTAACTACCTGAAGGTTTGTTCTGCCAGTTTTCCCAGAGCACAGAGTGTCTCATTCCTAATCTCCACCCTGAACTCCTTTCAAGGTGTGTTAAAGGTCAGCAATCACAGTGGCTAATGACCTAATCCTTGTAGAGCCAGATGGCAAGCAACATTTTTTAGTTGGCAGGAGCTTTTGCAGCTATCCAGGCAATGGTCCATGCTGACTTGGATGAAAATGACAGCAATGGATTTGGTAAGAAGTAGCCATAGACTCTATAGGATTTGGGAATGGTAGGTGAGAGAGTAAAGTAAAGGATGATTCCAAGGTTTGGGGGCTGAGCAAGTCAAAGAATGTTTCATTTGGAATTCACTCCCTTGGATACAAGCTACAGGAAAGGGAGGATAAGAGTTCAGTTTTGGACTCATTAATTTTGAGAGGTCAAATAGATATTTACATGGAGATGGGTAGTAAATGTTGATTTTTAGGGGAGAATTCCAGCACAGAGATAACACTCTATACCCTATAAATGGTTTATTCTGTTCTCCATGAAGTATAACTTTCACTCAGTTTTTGCTCAAGTATCACTTTCATAGGCATTTCTAGATCAGTTTATATCAAATAGCAACCTTCCCCCAAACTTTAGTCCTTTACTCTTCATTATGATAATTCATAGGATTTATCTCCACATGGCATATTACACATTTGTAGGAATATGTTTGTTTGTTTGTTTGCTTGTTTTCTCTCTCCCTCCATCAGAATAAAATATAGGTTTCATGAAAGTAGAAGATATATTAGTCATAGCAGTTTCTCTGGTAATTACCTAGCACATAATAGTTGATCAATAAATACTTTTGAATCAAAGCATAAATAATGTTCATTTTGATACTTATATGTTTCACATGTTAATATTTTTTGAGTAAAATAATTGTGATTATTCATATATTTTTTCCCCCAAAACACCTACCCAGGTGTCTAACATTATTAGGTATTAAACTGTTTATTTAATTAGTAAATAAAGAACTGAATGATTCATCATTGACTTTTACTTAATACAATTTTATTTTAACAACTTATTTTGCATATTTGTAGGTAAGGATGCTAAAAGCCTAGGGGGGCTCTCAAACAGAGAGCTTTCTGAGTATTCTGAGTGGGAGATTATGTAGGCTATACAGGTACTTCCTTATACCTGGTGTTCCTCTCCTTTCTGGACATTTAGAAAACTGCATTTCTTAGCCACTTTGTCTTTGTCCTTGTCACTGTTGCTCAGAGGACAGTCCTGTTGAAGATTGCTCATTCAGACAAAACATGTGTCCCTGGAAAGGGAGCCCAGAACATGGTCTCTGACCCAACACTACAACTTAACCTATACACTGAAAATTAGAAGAGCCAGAACAATGGAAACTTTGAGTGTAGTTAAATATCTGTGGTGGTAGAAGGCTTTTGTGGCCTCCTATCAAAAAAGGAACATTCTTTCGATATTAGCTAGATGCCCCATATTGATTTTGTGCAATAAAACATTGCTGTTGCAAGTGGTTAGAGATTAGGTAGAGGGAAAATGCACTTGAATTCATCAGTTGAGATAGTAGACTACACATCTTTAACTTATTTAGGTAAATCTCTAGGAGCATGACTGCTGGGTGATATGGTAAGGCAATGTTTAGTTTTGTAAGAAATTGCAGGCTGTTTTCCAAAATATCCATATTATTTTGCATTCTCACTAGGAATGAATGAAAGTTCCTGTTGCTTTGGACCTTACTGAAAAAGAGATAAAAGCTTGATTTTTCAGGGAGTCAATAAACTAAAAACTACACTGTGCCTTTTAGTAAATCACTTTTACAAGAATAATTACTGAATTACTCAGGAGGTAGAACAGTGGATCAGTAGCTGTTTTTAACACTTACTGCCTCACTCCTTACCATCTACCAAAGAAAATTTTCCATTATAAATTTTGCCTGTACCAGAATCCATCCGGCCCAAAAATTATGGAAAGCTTTGTTCTGCCTGAGGACTCAAAAGAAGACAGCTTTGACCTTGGATTCAATGCATTGGGAAGTGACCTATTGGTTACAGAATCTTTTGAATACATGATGAAGAAGCAAAATGCAGCTGGTTTCAATGTCCATTGCAGGACTTGGTCTGTTGGCCTGTGTCTGTAGAATTCTGAATCCCTTAAGCATCTGATTATACTTTGTAATGTATAACGTGCAATGTATGTTTAATTCCTAAAACATTTTTCTTCTTGCTGTGTGTTTAATTATCTTCAAACTATTGACTCTATAAGTTGAAGAGCTACCACTTGCTTGATAATTTCCTATCAACTCTCGCTTCAGATCCCACTGCCACAAAGTAGTATAAACTGAATTCATTTCCTATCATTACTTTTGGAAAATACTCCTCGCAGTTACTGTCTTTTTTCTCTTATTTTAAGGATTATCATCATCTCTTGGATATCCTCATAGAGCAGAAAAAAGATACCATGATCATTCTCCCTGCAACATTTTACATGGCCATGTCAAGTACCCTGATACACTAAAAGGAAAAACAAAACAACTTTGATAGTGGTTCTAGCCTGACTGCCTTTGATGTCTGTTTTATTTAGTTCTGAAAAGAATACTTACTATTTTATAAATAATTCCATGTTCAACAAAGAATCCATGTACATTCGACTTCACTTTCCCTAGCAGTATAATTTATTAATTTATTCCATAATTGACAAACAAATGAATGAATATATCTGTGAATTATATAAATATTTTGCTATATGAAGGAACATAAAACAAGAAGGGAAATATAAAACAGAAGTCTGACAGTTATAGGTATAAGACATGCAAAAACTATTGTGAAAAAATAAACTTGAAATGCCCTTGATAGATGAGTAGAACTTTGACAGGACAAGAAGAGTGGAAAAATAATTACGGCCAAAGAAAACAGGGTGAACAAATACAGAAATGAAAGGTTAGCACACATTTGGTCCTATATAAAACCATTTGGCAGGAACCAAATATGCTCATGGATGTTTTGGATAGAACCAGATATCAAGGACCTTTTGCAGAAGGTCTTATGGACCAAATGTCTTACAGACATTTTGGACAGGACCAAACATCCTGCAAGGAAATAAAACATCATGGGCATTTTCCTAAAACAATAAGCAGTAGAGAATCATAGAATACAAGATGCTAAATACTAAGTAGGAGATAAGATTTGAGAGATAAATGGAAACTTATTGTGAATGACTTTTTAAAAATAAATTTATTTATTTTTATTTATTTATTTTTGGCTGCGTTAGGTCTTCATTGCTATGTGCGGGCTTTCTTTAGTTGCAGTGAAAGGGGGCTATTCTTCATTGCAGTGCATGGGCTTCTCATTGTGGCAGCTTCTCTTGTTGAAGAGCATGGGCTCTAGGCATGCGGGCTTCAGTAATTGTGGTTCAAGGGCTCTAGAGCACAGGCTCAGTAGTTGTGGCACACAGGTGGATTTTTAACCAGTGAACCACCATGGAAGTCCCTGAATGGCTTTTTTTTGCTTGGCTCAGAAGATTTTACTTAATTTAGTAGATAGATATATGTGAGTAATTACTGGAGAAGATTAAGATTGAAAAAGTGGAGAAAACACACATTCTGAGCTTAGGACACTTCCAAAGAAGGAAAAGAAACATAGGAATTAAGACAATTTAAGACAGCATAAGGGCATGAAATATATGGAAATCTATATGTGGACTTGTGGAAATATGGAAAGACACTGCTCCATAAAAAAGAAAAAGGTTACCAAAAAAGGAAAGAGAAGGTTCTTTAGTTTTATCTCAAGCTAGTTCAAAAAATACCAAGATTCAAATTGCTCAAACCTATCTCAATACTTCCTATACACACTCCTCTTTCTCTCGTCCAACTGGTACTCAATCCAAGATCACATTGTCTTAAAATTCATAACTTGGTCATAAACAGTGTAAGATGATAGAATTAATTTACATTTGATTTAAAATATTAGTGGCTTTTAACTCGTAGCTTAGTCAAATAATTTCCTGTGTTTTCTTCTAGGCTTTGATCTCAATTTCTACCAAATTGTTCTAAGCACTTCAGAAAGGGGAACAGCTTTGGTCGCTTGCATGTATCCTGTCTTTTTGGTGTGAAATGGATTTCAGAGTCTCTAAAGCCTTAGTGCATGAGGGAAAGTTTGTCTTTACAGGAAATTTTTCATAATAAATGCAGTATGAATGGTGGAATAAGAAAAATCAATATATCTCAAATCAGCCTAAATCAAGGCTAAGATTTTTCAGAGGAAAGCAACACCATTCTGTAAACAGAACATCTGTCATCCCCTGAACCCACTATCAATAGTATCACCAAATGTGAGAGAACCAGATAATATTAGTCATCTGATGTGGTACAATTTGACATTCATAATTATGTATGAAGTATTATTGAAAAAATAATAAACTTGAATTTAAACTTTAGATCTAACTTCTAGTCTACAAGATAAGTGGGAGATAAAAGAACAATTTAACATCACCAGGAAGCAACTAGAATGCAGTTTTTAGAATGCAAGATTTCAAAATTCAGAAAGACTAGGGTTTTCTTCAGCACATCAATGACATGGAAAAATTTCAGGGAGCACCAGAAGCCAGCCCTGCACTACACCACAGGCTGTTAAGTGGTAGGCACCCTGTAGCCATGGCCTTGGTTTGTGCCTGGCTACTTCAGCTCCCTGTTGGCAGCTCCTCCTGTAATGCTACAGGCATCTACTGGCTGCATGCCTTGTTGGCATTTTATGTGCTGTGAGCTGTTCTCCAAAAGGCAGGATTTAGGATTGTATAAAGAGAATGATGCAATTACAATTCAAATATTTCCCTATGGTACAATTCAGTTTATAGAATTTGAGCATTATAAAAAGTTTAACTACTTCAAAGCTGGGGGTTTCTTGTCACATGGACAGATTAATAACTGTCTTTTCCTTGCTGTGTATTCTTGGCTCCTTTGTCAAAAATTAATTGACCATATAAGCATGGGTTTTTTCTGGGCTCTCTATACTGTTCCACCAATCTATGTGTCTATTTTCTTACCAGTATCATACAGTTTTGATTATTATAACTTTGTACTGTAGTCTGAAATCAGGGAGAATAATCCTTCCAGCTTCTTTCTTAAGATCACTTTGGCTATTCAGAATCTTTTGTGATTTCAGACAAATTTCAGAATGATTTGTTTTAGTTCTGTGAAAAATGTCATTATTATTTGATAAGGATTGCACTGAATTTGTAGGTTGCTTTGGGTAATATAGACATTTTAACGTTCTTCCAATCTATGAGCATGGTATATCTTCCCATTTATTTGTGTCATCTTCAGTTTCTTTCATCAATGTCTTAGAGTTTTCAAAGTATAAGTCTTTTGCTTTCTGGATTAAACCTATTCCTGGGTATTTTATTCTTTTAGATGTAATTGTAAATGGGATTTTTGTCTTAATTCCTCTTTCTAATAGTTTGTTATTAGTGTAAAGAAATGCAACAGATTTCTTATATTGATTTTGTATCCTGCAATTTTATTGAATTCATTTATTAGTTCTAATTTATTTTTCTGGTGAACTCTTTAGTGTTTTCTATATACAGTATCATGCCATCTGTAAATAGTGACAATTCTACTTCTTTCTGTCCAATTGGGATACATTTTATTTCTTTCTCTTGTCTGATTAGTGTGATTAGGACTGCCAATACTATGTTGAATAAAAGCAATGAGAGTGGGCATTCTTGTCTTGTTTCTGATCTTAGGAGGAAAAGCTTCCAGCTTTTCAACATTGACTATTATTAACTGTGAGTTTATCATACATGGTCTTTATTATGTTGAGGTATGTTCTTTCTATACCAACTTTGTTGAGAGTTTTGAATTTTGTCAAAAGCTTCTTCTGCATCTAGGATCACATGATTTTTATCCTTTGTCTTGTTAATGTGGTATATTATGTTGGTTGATTTGCAGATATTGAATCATCTTTGCATCTCTGGGATAAATCCCATTTAATCATGGCATATGGCCATTTTAATATTTGTTGAATTTTGTTTGTTAATATTTTGTTAAGGATTTTTGCATCTATGTTCATCAGTGTTATTGGCCTGTAATTTTCTTTTCTTTTTTTTTTTTGTAGTTTCTTTTTCTGATTTTGGTATCAGAGTAATGGTAACTTTATAGAACGAGTTTGGAAGTGATCTTTCCTTTTCAATTTTTTGCAATAGCTTCAGAAGAATAGATATTAGGTCTTCTTTAAATGCTTTAAAGCTATTTTGTACTAAATTTTCTTTGTTGGGATTTTTGGTTTTGTTTCACATTCATTACTAGTGATTTGGAAGATTGTACATTTCTAGGAATTTATCCATTTTTTTCTAGGTTACCCAATTTGTTGGCATATAATTATTCATAATAATCTCTTATAATCTTTTGCATTTCTATGGTGTCAGTTGTAACTTCTTGCCTTTTATTTCTGATTTTATTTATTTGGACCCCTTCTCTTTATTTCTTGATGAGTCTGGCTAAATGTTTATCAATTTAGTTTATCTTTTCAAAGAACTAACTCTTAGTTTTATTGATCTTTTCTATTTATGTCAGTCTGTGTTTTATTTATTTCTGTTCTGATCTTTATTTTTTTCCTTCTTTCTACTATGTCCATTGTTTCTTCTTTTTCTAATTCCTTTAGTGAAGGTTAGATAGTTTATTTGAGAATTTTCTTGTTTCCTGAGGTAGGCCTGTACTGCTATAAACTTCCCTCTTAGAACTGCTTTTGCTGCATCCTATAGATTTTAGAAAGTTTGTGATTCCATTTTCATTTGTCTCTTTGATTTCTTCCTTCTTGAACCATTGGTTGCTTAGATACATGTTGTTTAGCTTCCATGTGTTTGTGTTTTGTGTTTTTTCCAGTTTTATTTCTTTGCAATTGATTAATCTTGTTTGGGACTCTCTGTGTTTCCTGCACTTGGATATTGGTTTCCTTCACCAGGTTAGGGAGGTTTTCAGCCATTAATTTTTTTTTTTTTTAATAAGTTTTCTGTTCCTTTCTCTCTGGTCTCCTCTGGAACCCCAATAATGTGAATGTTAGTATGCTTGCTGTTGTTCCAAAGGTCCCTTAAACTATTCTCATTTTTAAATTAATTAATTAATTAATTTTATCCAATGTGATTTCCACATTACCCTGCTCACTGATCTAGTTCACTGATCTGTTCTTCTGCATTCTCTAATCTACTGTTGATTCCTCCTACTGTATTTTTCATTTCAGTTATTGTATTCTTCAGTTCTGATGGGTTCTTTTTTATATTATCTATGTCTCTGTTAAAGTTCTCACTGAGTTCATTCATTCTTCTTCCAAGTTCAGTGAACATCTTTATGATTTTGAACTTTTTAATCTGGTAATTGCTTATCTCTGTTTCATTTAGTTCTTTTTCTGAGTTTTTGCCTTGTTCTTTCAATTTGGGTGGTATTCCTCTGTCTCCTTTTGTTGCCTAACTCTCTGTGTTTTTTTCTATGTATTAAATATATCAGCTAATACATAATATGCCTTCTGGTCTTGAAAAAGTGGCATGTACAAGGTGTCCTGTGGAGTATAGTGATGCAATCCTCCCTGGTCACCAGAGCCAGGTACTCCAGGAGTATCCCCGATGTGGGCTGTGTGTGACCTCCTGTTGTGACTGCTGCAGGCACACTGGTGGGTGGGGCTAGCCCCAGTGTGACTGGCTGCAAGGCCAAGCCATCAATGTTGTGGGTACATGAGTATTGCAGGTGCACTGGGTGGTGGGCCTGGCACCCAGCCACTTTGGAGGGGTGCTGATGCTAGCTTAGGCTGCCCGCCAGGTGGAGTGGGCCTGGATCCCTGAAGCAGGAACCTTTTTGGAGGGACACTTGTACCAGCCAGGGCTGCCCACCAGGTGGAGTTGGGCAGAAGCCACTTTGGAGGGCATGACCAGGGTGGGTGGGTTAGTGGTGTGGGTCTACAGGGGTATGGTGCATGGTGTTAGCTAAGTTGATAGAGAGTCACAGAAATGACTCTCATAAATGCCAGACCAGCTAAGTGGAAGTAATAATTTTAAAAATGATGCCCACCAGTGCTTCTATCCCAGAGAAATTTCCACCAGATCCCTGCCTTTCTGGCACTTGCCCTAAAATTAGTCAATGAATCTCCTTCTCCTATGATTCAAGCACTTCTCAAGCTGGTGCCTCTGCATCTGGGTTGAGTGAGTGAGTTTGTGTGCAAGTCCTTCAAGAGCAAACTCTCGGTTTCCTACAACCCTTTGGCTTTCCTGGATGTGGATGTAAGTCCTGCTGGTTTTCAAAGACAAACATGGGGGTTAATCTCCCTGCTGCAAGTTCCCTGGGCTGGGGACCTGGATGTGGGGCTTAGATCCCTTGCTCCTCAAGGGGTACCCCTACAGCTGTGATATTCGTCCTTTCATGGGTTGGGATACAACCGACATTATGGGTAGTGTGGGTTCTGACTAGGACATATCTCTGCCCCTCCTACCCATCTTTATCTGGCCTTTTCTTTGTATCCTTAGTTGTAGAAGATCTGTTTTGCTATTCTTCAGGTCATTTTTAGAGATAGTTGTTCTATATTTAATTGTAGTTTTGGTGTGTCTATGGGAGGAGGTGACCTCAGGATCTTCCTACTCCAGCATCTTGGTCCAGAACCCAAGAAAGAGAGAGTCTTCAAAGATACTGAGTTATTTCAGCAGAACAGAATTACCTCAAGATCAGAGCTGGCAGAAGCTGGCAGAAGGAAGTGCCTGTGGGAGCAGCTATGCATTTAATTAATGGGTGGCAGAATAGCTGTTCTAACTTTTCACTTCTGATATTGGAGATTTCTCCTAAGCAAAAACTAGGGTAATAGCTATCTAAAATGGGAGTTTTGACAACAGAAGTTTCTAGAACAAATAGTATAGATGGAGAAGTGCAACTCAGGTAACAGAACCACTAGGGAAAATGGACTGAGTTTGTCAAACAGATGCTTGCCATACACCCTACAGAAAAGCACACTGGATGCTTGTCCTACTCTCCAGCTGGTAATTGTGCAATATACCTCAAGAATATTATTAAATATACTTTACAGCCTAATGGTATGCACTAGAGTGTATCATGATCTAATATAAACAGACAACCAAAAGCATGATAGAGAGGCACCAACATTATGAAAAGAAGCATTAACACCTGAAGAAAGTGGTTTATGCAGAAAACTCAAGAAAACTTCAAAAGATGAATAATTAATATGCCCATGATTGTTCACTAGGATGGTACAGGTATTCTAAAATAGACTGTTTTGTACAAGAAACAATTATTATTTTTAGATATTGATTACATGATCATTGAAATAAAACATTCTCTATAAATTAAAATAAAATATCAAATCAACTACCTAGAAGATAAAGTAGAGAGATTTTTGAGAGAAACCAGTGCAAAGGTCAAGAAAATATAAAATGTAAGAAAAAGTTGAGAAAATGGACTTCCCTGGTGGAACAGTGGTTAAGAATCCATCTGCTAATGTAGGGATCACAGGTTCAAGCCCTGGTCCAGGACGATCCCACATGCCATGGAGCAACTAAGCCCATGTGCCATAATTACTGAGCTTGAGCTTTAGAGCCCATGCTCAGCAACAAGAGAAGCCACTGCAATGACAAGTCCACACACAGCAACAAAGACTGAACACAGTCAAAAAAATAAATAAATAACTTAAAAAAAAAGTTAAGATAAACTGAGTATATATCTAGGTATTTGAAGACTCATTTCATAAGTGTCCCACAAAGATAGACATGAAAGAATGCAATGCTTAAGAAATAATAATATAAACAAACACGTAATATTTACCTTTTGAAAGAGCTATTATAGTGATGAGCAGTAAAAATGAAAAACAAAACAAAACTTACCCACATCTTGCTAAGAAAGATATGAATATATTTAGAAAAAAACTAAGTTATCCACAAGGACTTTCATCTTTCTCCTTGCTGATAAGTAAGCATTTTCTGTAAGTTTAACCTTTCTTTCCATATAAGACATAGATATAAAATAATCAGAAGAGGAAATTATAATTCATGGTGTGAACTCTGTGACAAAGGCAGAGTCTGCTAACTACCTCTAACGTTAGCAAGGTAGAAAATTGATTACTCTCTACATGAGGACATTTAGCACCTCACAGAAATGTTTCTTCCACAGTGAAATAAACAAGAATAAAAATGCATGTAGAAGAATCATATAAACCATGGTATAAGCAGAGACACAGGTGCCTACATGCTTAGGACATGGAAGATAAGTAATCAAGGAGGAAATGCAGAGCAGACAGACTTGTGGGCATCAGAGTAAAGGGTGGAGCCCATTGCACAACATTGTAACCAACAGCCTTGGTTCTGGGAAAAGAACTTAACTAAAATCTTGGTGAAAGGTATGCTGGAATTCTACCTCAGGCAGATTGACTAGAGAGTCACAGTGACTCAGCCCAGGACATGTAACTGATTCTAGAATTCAATCTGCTGCAGGATTCAGGCTGGAAGTTCAAGGAAAGAGATTCTCCAAGCTCAGCTTCAATTTTGGCATTTCTGAAAAACGAAACCATTCAACGTACTCAAAGGGTCACAGGATTATAAATATGGACAAACATGAATATTTTCTGAAAGAAGTCCACTTTGTAAATGTGACATGGTGTCCACATTCCTTTCAGAAGTGGTATCCCAAACATGTAAGCAGGTAAGTCATGTAAGGTCAAACTATACACAAGGTCAGATGACTTCTACCTGGTAAATTGGGAATCATGCAGGAGATGAGCTCTGAGCCAAGTAGCAGAGTCCAAGGCTCTTACCAATTAAATGTAGAATGAGGGAGAAACAGCATTCCACGCAGTAAAGCAATGTGAACAAAGGAGTAGTGACAAAAACAGACCAGGGCATAAGGAGAACTTCACATAACTTGGCTTGCAATACTGAAAGACCAGACTGGAGAGTCTTGTGGAAAAAGACAAAAAAACTAAGTGCTGTGTGAATAACTTGCAGGTAGTAGGGAGATTCGGGACAGTTCTGTGTTTTTAAACAAAATGTTGAATGTTCAGATTGCTGTTTGAAATGGTTCTGGAATCAATTTTAGGGTAGAATCGAGAAATTTGAGGGAGGAGGCAGAAAGGTCCGACGCTTACTGATTTGTAATATGATTATGGGTCCAGGGAGAAGAGAGATGAGGTCACTGGCAGCATTTAGTAGAGGCCTTTCATGGGAGCAATAGTGAGAGAAGCTCCTGGGCAAAGCTAGAAGACTGTGAAAAAATAGAGGTGGTTAGCTTTTTACTTTGAGACGCATATACCCATGTACATATACTCACAGGACGTCAAAATGGTTACCTTGCAGTTTTTCTCCCGGAGGGAGAAAAGTAGATGAATAGGAAGATGAGTCTTTATGACTCTCAAATACGGTTTCTTATGCAAAGACTCCATACTTTAAAGGACGTGTATTAATTGGTAAAGGATTATAGGTCATCGTAGATTTCCAATAGAGTCTTCCCACGTAGTTTTAACCACATTATGGTTCTCAAAATGTGGTGTCCCTGGAACGGTAGCATCTATATCATCTAGAGATTTTTAAAATGCAGATTCTCAGAACTCACCTCAAATCCCCTGAATCATAATCTCTGAAAGTGGGGTCCACAATCTATGTTTTAATTAGCCCTCTATAAAATTCTGAAGCACATTAAATTTGAGAATCTCTGGCATAACTCATTCTAAAGATCATAACAACAGATATATTACATAGAAGAACTGAGATTTAATATCAATCCATTCAAGGTATTATAATGATATATTTTTCAGCAATGTCATAATTAGAGGTATCTGTGAATATATGTATTATATATAAAATCCAGTTATATGACACTACACAGCTCTATAAATAACAATCTTAAGTAA
The DNA here is from genome assembly GCF_949752795.1 of Hyperoodon ampullatus. NCBI lineage: Eukaryota > Metazoa > Chordata > Mammalia > Artiodactyla > Ziphiidae > Hyperoodon > Hyperoodon ampullatus. The sequence goes on from NC_136914.1 coordinate 106,598,336, forward strand.
AATCATTTGCAATTTCAGGCATAATCAATTCCATAAAAACAACTCAGTCCAAAACCCATGACTTCAATCTAATAATGAGAAAAAATATCAGACAAATCCCAATTGAGGGACATTCTAGAAAATATCTGACAATTATTCCTCAAAATTATCAAGATCATCAAAAATAAGAAAAACTGTCACAACCGAGAGGAGCCTAGGAGACATGAAAACTAACTGGAACAGAAAGAGGATATTCAGTAAAAAACTAAGGAATCTGAATCAAGTATGCACTTTAGTTAATATTAATATGTCAACACTAGTTCTTTCATTGTAACAAATACACTCTAGTGATATAAGACGTAATAGAGAAAATTGGGTGTGGGGTATACAGAAACTCTCTTCACAATTTTTCTGTAACTATAAAACTGTTGTAAAATTAAAAGACTACTGAAATAAACAGTGAGATAAGAATTCAAGTTAAAAGTTACCAAAAAAATTAATATATCAGAATAAACTCACAGTATGCAGAACTCAATATTACAAACAAAAGTAGAAAATGAAAGAATACTTAGAGAAGAAAAATAAAGTCATATAATTTTTTTCTTTGAAATAAAGATTAAAATTGAGGAAATCAAGCAAAATAGAGCTAATATAAAAATATCACACATATAACCAATATTGGAAATGAGAACAAGTGATCTACAAAATGAAAATGATGAGACATCTCTGAACACCTTTTTTGCCAATAAATTAAAAAATAGATGAAATTGAAATAGTCTCGACCAAATATAATTTTAATCCATAAGTACAAAGAAAAAATCAAAACATTATGTTTTAATTACATTTCTTTAATGATTATTGAATACTATACTACTGCAACATTAAGAAATTTAATAATTTAATCAGCAATTAAGTAATGTTACAGTCTGTAAAGGAATTAAATAAGCCATTTAAGACTTTACAAAAAACAAATATCAGATTCAATGATTTTACAGGGGAGGTCTATTAAATATTCAAAGAAAAAATATTTGTTGATGTTTTAAATTTCTAATGGTGTTGAAAGTGATATTGTCTTTGTTTCCAGTAGGAGGAGATAAAACCTAAGGATTTCTGAAGGAAGCAGCAGAGAAGAAACATTGAAGCTAAAAGGTAAACTAGACCAAGATTTATTATAACTCCAAACACCTTTGTGAGACATACTCCAAGCCTTAAGAAAATTCAAAGTTTTGCTTTCTAGGTCAGATAGGTGTATTCTGACCATTCTAAAGGAAAAATATTTCAATTTTGTGTCTGGGGAAAAGTCGCGGTAGCCAAGCAATGTTAATGAATGGACTGAGGGCAACTACAAAGTACCACTGTACCTCCTCTTTCCTTCTCCTCCTCCTCCCCTCCCTCCTGCCCCCCCCCGCACACCTCGCCCCGGCACGCGCGCGCGCGCGCACACACACACACACACACACACATATATATACACACACACACAAACACACACACACACACAACCAGGGCGGACTTAATCCCCTCTCTATCCCATAGGTTGTTTTCTTCTTTTAATTTAATTTAATTAATTCATTTTTTTTGTACAGCAGGTTCTTATTAGTTATCTATTTTATACATATTAGTGTATACATGTCAATCCCAGTCTTCCATTCATCCCACCACCACCACATAGGTTTGAGAAGGGACAATAGATCTATTTTAATTTCAATCTTTTTCTTTTCAGGAAAAAATATCACCTTTGACCATTAGGTGGCATCAAAGAGCTATGTAATATGCTCAGATGACAATGCAAAGTAAAAAAACTTAAAAAAGTCATGCAATAAATTATCTTTCTTTAGTTAGGTAGGTAAGGACTCTGTATCTGGATTGAAATCATATCAAATAGTTTTTTTTTAAATTTCCTGAATAACTTGTTAATCATTAAAGATCATAGCAAAATGCTTCAGTTAAATTCTACAATTAAGTATATGACTTTATCATATGAATTACTTTATCTTTGCTGAAAAATAGTTACTAATTTAATTTGTCTAGACATTTCTATCATCAGTGGATCAGGTCCTGGACATTTAAAATCATTAGGTACTAGACATAAAAATGCACAAATAAATTTGTTATCTACACATGTGTCTCCATTCATTTCTTTAAGTTTATATCAAGGTTATGAGGTTAGGGATGAATAGCTAATTCAACTTCAATCAATTAAAAATTGTCAATTTATGACCAAGTATATTTCAAGTACTGCAAGATGCTGATTATACAGTGATGTCTATCCTTGCCCTCAAAGAATTCACAACTGAGAGGGAAGACAAAAATGCAAATAGGCAATTAAAATACGTGCTGAAAAAATACAACACTGATCTCATGAAAATGAAACACTGTCCAAAAGACGTCAGAGAAGGGTCATCTAACAAACAGTGGAGGAGAAGTGGTGCCAAAGCAGGGAAAGGCCAGCAAGAGCAGGGATGGGCTGGAGTAATATAAAATGAGAATATTCCAGGTGAAGGAAATAACATGTGTAGGGATGCAGGAATAAGAGTCTCATGCATTCTTGAAACCAAAAGAAATTTGTACCCTTGAGAAAAGGGTGGGTGTGGGAGATGGTGAGAGATGAGGCCAAAGGAGTCAGCAATGTTCATATCATGTAGCGATTTATAGATGAGATTATGTGATTGACTATTAGTTTATAAGCAACGAGGAGCCAGTGGAAAAAAGGATGTCAATCAGACAGATATTATGATGAGCTTTGAATTTTTGAGGGATTGCTTGGGCTAAAGTGTGGAACACAGATTGGATAGGAAAAATATCAGAGGCAGTGAGAGCAGTGAAGAGACTAGACAGTTCCAGTAAGATGGTGGTGGCTTACCTAGAAAGGGGACATATGGTAGGTAGACTCAGAAACTTTTAATGCTATATTGGCTGTTGAGGAAAGAGATAGTGTGGTATGCAGATATCTGGACTATGCAATCGAGAGATGATCTACATAAATAAGAGCAAGGCTCACGCAGAAGGTAATATGCTCCTTTTAGACACACCAAATTTGAGATGCCTCTAAGGCTTTCCTGACCCTCTCCTCAGAGTTCTCTACCTCAGAGAAAGGCACTAACGTTCACACATGTGTTATTTGCCTTGCTCTCCATATCCAAATGATTACAAATCTCAATATATAAATTCCTTTCTAAAGTCTCTTTAATCTATCCAGTTCTTTTCCCCACCAACCCTCTTGTTAAAACATTATCATCTCTTATTTGGATAATTTCAAATGGCTCTGAACCTGCTTTCACTTTTCCCCTACTGCAATCTCTTCTCTACTCTGAGGTCAGAGTGAGCTTTTTAGTACATGAATCTGATCTTGTCACCTCCCGTCATATTCCTACGACTTAAAACTTTTCACTAGCTTCCCGTTGTTCTCAAGATTAAGACCAAATCCCTAAATCAGCCTACAAATCACTGAATGATCTGGTTCCTGCCTTTCCAGTATCATATATCACCTTTCCCTTACCCATTCCCCCCTTCTCCTCCACTCCAACAAACACTGGGTCCTTTTAATCTGGCAATGGCATCTTGAGTCTCCTTCAGCAGGCTCTGAATATCATGCTCTGTTTTCACCAGAAATTCTGTTCTATAGACATTTCAACGCTGTCGCATTCTATTGACTGCAGCTTTACAAAGCATTTCCTTAGGAAAAAAGCTTTTACTGACCTGTTTAGACCAAATACCTCTTTCACAGGTCCCCATAGCGCTATGCACCTGTCCTTTGCTGCACTTGTCAAAGTTGCACTTTTGCATATGTGTATGCAATTGTGATTGTATCTCCTGATCCACCAAGCTTCAGGTTTCTAGCCTGAAGACTGGGTCTGATTTTAACTCATCTCTGGGTTTCCAGAACTTAGTCTGATGTTGGCAAGTGGTGAGCACAGATACTTCTTACTTCTTGAATGAATAAATGTAAGCAGAGAATTACAGTGCACACTTTATGTATAAATGCGAAGCTTAAGAGACAAGCCTGGTTGGGTCATATGATTCAGGCGTCTTTAGAATAAAAATAAGAATTGCAGTCATGGGAGTGAATCAGATCACTCAAGAAATGCACACAGAATGAAAAAGAAAGGAAGGGAAGGAAGAAAGAAAGAAAGAAAATCAAGGATGTGTTGATTACTGTTCTCAGTTGTTGACATAAAAACATAATCTGTGTTTAAGCAGGAAAGAAATTTGTTTTAGGAATTTCCAGTGGTTTACAGAATGTGATTCAGAGATCCATGCCTGGAACTAGATGGGAACAGTACTAAAGCCTATGATGAGGCATTTCTAGGGAAATAGTGAAGCTCACACAGTTTCTGCCAGTTCCCTGATGACTTGTAGTTCTTATAGACAATACTGGAGAATAAACACTAGAAATTCTGCTACTCCAGTCAGCAAAGAGCTAGAGCCCTCAGCAGGCGGTTAATGCCCCAGACACCTACTTCTTCATCTTCACTGAATTTCCAATTGTAGTACCTTGAGAGACAATCTGGTAGGCAGAACCTAGGTCACATGTCTCACTGCAGTAGCAAAGGGAACTCAAAAAGTAAAGTTTTAGGCTTTTACCTTGAGAAGATGAGTCATAATATAAGAAGTTATAAAAATATAGAGCTATCATTCCAAAGAAGATAAGTACTCCCCCACACACACATATAACAAATACATGCTACAATAACTCGGAAGGAATTCCTGAAAATATCAATATATAAGAGAAGGTTAAGGAAGCAGAACTATCTAAGGAAACCAGAGAGATATGAGGAAAACCAGGATGATGTGTTATTAGAGACGATATCTGAAAAGAGTGTTCTGGAAACGGAGGATCGGTATATCAAATGCTGCAGAGAAGTTTAATAGGGCACAGACTGAGGAGTATCCATTGGTGACTGGCCAGAAGGAGGTTATTAGTCACCATGGAGGTGCCAGTTTCGGGGATAATGAGGTAGAAGGCAAATTATAGTATATTAGGGACTAAGTGGGAGGTAAGAATACAAAGAGAGTAAGTATAGGATGTTATTTCAAGAACTGTGGAAGAAGAACTAGCAGTACATTATGGGATTAAAAGGCTCTGCTATTATCGTTTCTTCCAAAGGGAGAGACTTCAACATGTTACATGGACCCATTCGAGACGGAAGGGTTGAAAATGTTCAGATGAGGACATTAATGGAACAAAGTCCCTTTTGTGATGCTCAGCAGAGGTGAAGACCCAACTTTAAGGAGGAAGACGGTTACTCGCTCTACTGAAAAGGCAGGGAAGGAGCAAAGGAAAATACGGGTGAATGAATTTGCAGTTTGCTGCAAGAACAGTGAGAGTGTATTTGGTGCAGTCAGCTTTTTGTTAAGCAGAGGGTAGAGAGCATTGAAATAGAGGAGTGGAATGTAGGAAATACATTCATTTCTGTTGGCAGCATTCACAGCCAGATAAGTTTGGAGCACAGAAATGTACAATGGCATCAACTGCATGATTTTATGATTTTCTTCTGTAGGGTTCAGTAGTCTAGTTGTTGGGATAGAAATTCAGGCCAGGGTTGTCTAAAGGGACTTTTTGCAATGATGAAAATGTTCTACTCTCTGCTGTCCATATGGCGGCCTCCAGCCACACATAGCATTTAGCACTTGAAATGTGGCCAGAGTGACAGAGAAACTACTTTTTTAATATCTTCATTTTATTACTTAAAATTTAAGTTTTAAATAAACACATGTAGCTAGGGGCTACTTTATTACACAATGCAGATTGGGAACTGGGATTTTGCAATTTACCTTGAGAGGACAGTGGAACTAGGAAGTTCAGAACATTGGCAATAGAATGGCTGAATGGATAATTGATTCTAGGTGACTTAGAAAGTAGTTAATGGAAAGGAGAAATATTGGTGTTACAGAAGAAGATGCCCCTTAACGTACAACTGCAGTTGTAGAAAGAGCTAAACGAAAGATCTATAGAAGCTGAGGAAGCTAAGATAAACAAACAAACAAACAAACAAAAAACCTAACATATTCATATTTAGCCTTTTAGAAGTGGAAGAGTTCTAGATAATCAACATT